>NW_012136192.1:875157-983721 GCF_000956105.1 Propithecus coquereli
AATTGATCCCATTTTCTGGATAAGGAACTGAGGCTCAGAGAAACTGTGTAACTTGCACGTGGTCATAGAACGAATCCCGAGCAGCGTGACAGTTTAAACCAAGGTATGTGTGGACCCCAGATGCTCATGGCGTAGCTATCTGCCCCCAGGTCTCAGAGGTGGTAAGGCGCAAAGTCAAGGCAGGCTCTACCCCTCGTCTTCTAGGTCCAGATCCAGTCCCCTTTCATCCCACCATATGGTTTAAGCCTTCAAATAAGTTGAATTCCGAATTCTAAGGAAGCATTGACTCATTCACAAGAGGTTAAAAAGCCAGAACCCTAGAGGCAGGAAATACCACCTTCCTTGATTAAACTTGGGAAATCTGCCCATTATGGATAAGATTTGCTGTCTACAGGAAACCTTCCCAGACATAAACCGATCCTATCTTCCAGCCGAAGTGATTTGGAGATGGCTTAACTAAGGAGATTTAAGGAGCAGACCCACCTGCGAGGTAATCCGTGAAAAGGGACTGCTGACTTCAGAAAGTGCAGTCTACCACCACGTCTGTGAGGATGACGGGTGTGGTTCTATGATAAGTGCAATCAGAAGGTCTGTGTGGGTTCTGAAAAAGAGCAGGTGAGCCGGAACCAGAGGGATGGGGTTCAAATCTTGGTTTCTCTGCCACTCATCTTCTCTGAGCTTAACCATGTTCATCTGTAAAATGGAGATAACAGCGTCTCTTTTTGTTTGTCTCTTTGAGAATCTCAAGATATAATGGATGATTAAACTGTATTGTACACATCTGTGATATTTTTTTCCTAAGGAAAAGTCATGGAGAATAGAAAAAAGAACTGGTAAGTGAAAATATTTCTCTGTGTTACTACCATAATCCAGAGGAGAGAAGTGCAGAATCCAATGGGGTTTGGACAGCCTGGTCATTAGAAAAGGGAAGTGTGTCCTTCTTTTGGTGTATTTCAATAATAATATAGTGCTTCGGGGTTTGCATACTGCCACATACGGTTCTTATTTTCAATTCCCTGAGTTGATGGTGACCTCTCTTACTTTCGATACAATGTTGTTACTGCTGGAACATCTCTTCCTTCTCTTTGCCAGACTAACTATTTATCCTTGAATATCAATTTAGATATCTTATTCTCAGGGAAACAGTTCCTGATCCACTTGACCGCCAACCTGAGTGAAGAGGACAGCCCCAGTGTCCTCTGATCCTGTAGTTTATGTTGTAATCGTGTTACTCGTCTGTATCTTCCCATCTTCTCTTCGTAAGACTTGGGGTCGGGTCTTGTTCACCTTTGAACTCCCATAAAACTAGGCACATGGAAGGTGCCCAATGGATATGCCCAATGAAGGTGCCATATGAATGAATGAATGAATGAATGAATTTTATCTTCATGACAATTGCATGGGAAGGTACATAAAGCTAGAAGACACTGGAGAGATGGTCCAGGCCAACTCTCCACCTCGGATGAAGGAATCAAGGCCTCCAAATTAGATAATAGTCCTGCAGGCATCCTTCGTATTGGCAGCAGACCCTCACTGGACACAGCCCCCTGACTGGTACAAGGCTGTTCTTTCTGTTCCACGTCTGTGGTCTCCAAGCAACCTCAGGGTGATGTTATACATGTAGCTTGTGTTGGGCTGGTGACACTCCAGACAGTAGTCAAGTTTATGTAACGGAAAGGACATTGGGGCTATCCTCGACTCCTCCCTTCTTTTTACCCTCCGTGTCTAATCAATCACCAACTTCTGTCAGTTTGCCTCCCAAGAAGCTCCTGCATCACTTCTCACCTTTCCATCCTAAATGCTCCCATGATAAAGGACCACCCAATCTTGAACCCAGACATTGAAGGGTCTTCCTAATTTGTCTCTACCCTTCTTATCTACCCTTTATATGATATACATAACCCTTCCATGGCTTCACATGAACCCTTCAGTGATTCCTATGAAAGTTTTCTCCACGTGAGCACTTTAATGACTCCTGTAGACCTTGAAGATAGAGTCCAAATTCCTGAACACGGATTACAAGGTCCTCCATTGCATGGCCCTGGACTTCCAACCTAGTTTTTATTTTTCTGTCATTCCCAGGCTCACGCTCTGTGCTGCAGTAACCTTGAATTGCGTGGCATTCCTAGTTCACACCAGTCTGTTTTGGATCTCCAGGCCTGGGGTCATGCCATTCCCTCTTTCAGGAAGGCCTCTCTTCTTCTCTTCGGCCTCCCCATTTTGCCTGGCTCATGCCTACTCATCCTTCAACTTGTTGAAGCTCCTGGGCTGGACCGAGAGCTCACATAGCAACACTTGCCCACCTCAAGGTCAGGAGCCATTTCTGGTGGAGCTCTATAGCTCCAGCACTTGGCTTAGCAAATGTATATTGAATTAGACTCCACTAGGAGTTAAGACTGGAGTTTTAATCCCAACCCTTTACTAGCTGTGTGGTCTTGAGCGTATCACTTGCCCTCTTTGGACTTCAATAGATATATATTGTGTAGCTACTCTGTTGTAGGAAGGACGTAAGGCTCAATTTCCTCCACTGCGAAATGTGGAAGGATGGAAAATCACATTACATAATCTTAAAGGTCCCTTCAGTTTCCAAATGACACGGCTCCCGCATCAATGCCACTGGCATAATAGTACCCTGTTGTAATATGGTGTTAATATGTAAACAATGGCTTTGGGGCAGAATTGACTGTAACTTGGTGGTCAAGAAACCAGACTTGACATCAGATGAAGAGGTTATGAACAACTGATTGGTGTTTTCTTAGGAGAATAATCTTGGGCCACTTGGAGACTCAGTTTCCTCACCTCTAAAAAATACAGTGATATCAAGGCTCTCTTTGGGTTGATGAGAGAATCAACTGAGATGCTATGTATGATGTGTTTTGTGGACATTCATGCTCAGGGTAACTGTACAGATTGGTTATTACTGACCTGTCTCACACGAGAAGGCATCACTTGAGCTGGGAGGTTCATCATCTGATAGGTGGTGCAAGGTATGGATTCTGCAATTCCAGGCTTCTAGGGACTGGCTTCAGATTTTTCCATCCACGGAAGCCCACCAGCCAAAAGGGCTGGAAATAGCTGCTGCCCCTAGCTGTAGCATTCCACAGGGGCAAGGGCTCCTCAACAGCACCCATGCATGGGGAGGGCTTGCCAGGCACCTTTGGGGGCTTTGGTTCTTTCGTTCTGTCTCTATCCTAGAAAGAGTTTTGTTTTGTTTATTTGTTTAAGTGGAGATTCTCCACCCTCTTCCCCTTTGTCCCCTTCCTTTGGGAAAATGTCCTGCTGCCCTTTGGGCAAGGCTAGCCCGGCTCTCTGAACGACACTTCTAAGTTAGATGGATAGCCTTGACCAGCGAGGTAGGGGTGGAGGGGAAACAGCAACCGTGCCACGTCTTCATTGCTGCTGGGATGTGTTGCTGTGGATACCAAATGCAGGGAAGCACAAGAAGCAGAAGGAAAAAAAAGTTGTAGTGTGTGTATATTTATGTGTGTGTGCTCATGTGTGCTTGCACACTAGTGTGTGAGAACTAGAGAGAAAGGAATGGTGCTCGTTTCTGAGGAGGCCTGACATTTTAACAGTTAGAGCAACATTATCAAAGGCAGATTAGCATTTTTATACACTGTGTTAAATGCCCCCCCTCCCCCCGCGCATGATACTACATTGTCAGAATAGGCCCCAGAAACTTGGCTTCTGTCTCTCTTTCTTTTTTGATCCTTATCTTTTGTCTCAACCCCCACAGGGGACAGAGAATACATTTCTTAAGTCCCCACGTGTGGCAGGCTCTTGCATTTCTTACTTGCTTTTATTCTTGCAATAACCCCATAGGTAGATAATGTCCCTGCTACTGTACAGGTGAGGGGTTGAGGGGGTTAGGGCTGTGAGGGCAGAATGCCTGAGTGAATCCCAGGTCTGCCATTTACTAGCTGTGTAACCTCTGGTTTCTACTCTGTCTCAGCTTCCTTGTCTGTAAACAAATTGTGAGGATGAGCTGAGGCACGCTTAACACAGTGCTCGGCACATGGTAAGAGCCCAATAAGTGATAGCTGTTATTGTTGATTTTGCCCAAGGACAAACAGCTGGAAAAGAAGGAGGTTTTAATTTGCTGACACTACCCAGTACCTGTCATGGGGTAAACGCTCAGCAGGTGGGTCACATTGCCTTGGCCTTGCCACTGTCAGGGAGGAGAAGGCCTGATGGGGTTGTGGCTAGGTCCCCAATGGGCTGCCAATCCAGATTTCTCTTACTCCAAAACATGAGCTATTTCTACCCACCACGTTGACCTGATTCAGATACTGGGCTGATTTCCCAGCCTCAGGAAGTTTTCATCCCTGGAGACATTTAAGGGTAAGGGTGACAGTAGCCTGTCTCTGAAAGCAGAGCTATAGTCCGGCCTAAAGGGAGGAGGTAGCTGAACCTGGGACTCTACACAGTACTGGTTCTTTCAATGCCCTGGCCTCTCTCACACCTCTCTGACATTTATGGTAAGATGGGGGTCTAATTGGCACATTCTTTAAAGAAATGCTTCATTCGGGAACAAAGTAAGAATAGAATCATATTGAGCATTTTTAAAAAGTGATTTTAGGGCAGGTGTGGCGGCTCATGCCTGTAATCCCAGCACTTTGGGAGACTGAGGCGGGAGGATTGCTTGATTCTGGGAGTTTGAGGCTGCAGTGAGCTATGGTTACACCACTGCATTCTAGTCTGAGCAACAGAGTGAAACTCTGTCTCAAAAAAAAAAAAAAAAAAAAAGAAAGAAAGAAAAAAGAAAAGGAAAAAAGTGATTGTAACATTGGGAGGATGATTATTGGGCATTTCATCAGTCACTAGGATCCAGTCCCAGCTCCTGTGCTAACCAGCTCTGTTACTTTGGACAAGTCTCTGCACCTCTCTGGGTCTTGGTTTCCTCACCTCTAATGAAGTGGTGACTGGGACAAATGGCAGTCACATTGTTGTTCTACTGTCCCTTCAATGCTGTTCTTCCATGACCCCAGCTTCTCCTGGCATAAACAGGCCACAGTTCCTCATTGCTCCATCTTTTGCCAAACCTGCTCCTCCCTGGACACCAGCAAACATCCTTCCCTAGTGTTCGCAGACTTACCAAGTGAGACTCCAATGATCTCTGGGGTTATCTCTCTCCACTTTCCCTCTCTATCTGGGTGGGGACAGCTTGAGAGCTCCTTGGAGAAGCACATTTTAATAACAGTGACGTGTGTTTGTTCAGGGTTTTAGGGCTTACGACAGCATTAATATTATCAGTCACACAGCTGGGACGGGGCAGAGCATAAAGCTTAGGTCCAACTTCAAAGTCTCTACTTTTAACAACCCCACATTACTTATGTCTTCAAAAGGTTTCCTTAAGTTGGAATTAACCAATCTTCATTAAACAAACCAACAAATTCTATTTGGATTTGATGTAAAAAGAAAAAACTGGAGCCCTTTCCCATGTCTACTCACTCAGTTCCTCATTTACCACATATTTATTAATGCCTACTATATATATGCACTATTTTAGATGATATGGTTGGAAATTGGAATCAAACATAGTAGTTATTCTCAAAGGGCTTTGAAACGCAGAGGTACCCAGGTATGGGTCCTTACACATCAAGCGCAATGCTGTAAGTGCTGGATACCCTGTGATGGGAAAAGATTGGAAAGAGCATGGGTTTTGAGTCCTGGCTTTGTCACTAACTAATTAGGAGTCTTTGCGTAAGTCACCAAATCTCTGTGAACCTATTACGTAGCAAGAGCAATAGCACATAGGATTACAGTTGGGGTTTAAATGATAGAATGTACATAAAGCACCTACGACAGTGCTTGTCACATATGCAGTTAATATCTACTATTATTAGTCACTAGCACTGTGGAAGGACAAAGTGTGGCTTGATTAATTCCACCCTGGCCAAGGGCTGAGGAGGCACCGTGGAGCTGGGCCCTGAAGTACGAGCAGGTCTTCCCTGGCTTGGGGTGATGGAGCAAGGGTGGGGCAGGGGTTCTTTCGAGTAGAGCAAATAGTGTGAGCAAAAGCTCAGAAGCATCAAAGGGCTGGCAAGTTTGGGCAGCCATGAGTAGGTTGGTGTGGCTGGTGGTGGGGCTGGAGCGGAGCAGAACATGATGGCAGCTCATGGTGCGAGGTAAATCGGGGCCATAGATTGTGAAGGACCTTGGGCGCCATGCGGAGGAACTTGGCCAGGGTTCTACAGTAGACAAGAGGCACTGAAGGTCGGGAGTGTGCGCTAGAGAAACGGCTACTCCAGCAGCAATGTTGAGGACGGTGCAAGGCTGGAGGTGAAGGAATGGACTGTCAGGCTGTTGCAAAGGCCAAGGCCACAGAGAGCAACGGCCTGAGCTATTTAGCCCAGTAGTGAGGATGGGGATGAGAAGACGGATTGAGAGATAATTCAGGAGGTCTTGGCAGATATTTCGTGAGGAGAGGAAACTGATAAGAAGTAGACCAGAGATTTTAATTTCTTTTTTTGGTCTATGTACCTGGGTGAACGGTGGGGCCATTACTCATGAATGAGAAAACTGAAAACAGTCAGATTAGAAGGTTTAGGGAAAGGGTTAGGATTCAACTTCGAACACGTATTTGATGTGGTGAAGTCCAGGAGGCACTTGGCTCTGCAGGTGTGGAGCTCAGGAAAGATGTAGAACTTGGGGCCAAGATTTGGGTTCTGGCCATCCAGGGGTGAGAGCTCCCACTTTGGGGGGCCCAGAGTTTCCTCTCAGGCAAAGGATATGAAAGGAGAGGAGAAGAGAGCTGACCAGAACTCTGGGGAGCAACAATCTCCAAGGGTCCAGCCAGAAAGAAGAATTACACTGGGCTTATCCCCAGGGATCCCAGCGGCTGGCGCAGCAGAGCAGGTGCCTGGTTTGAAGGGAAGAGGGAAGACAGCTGCAAATGCCCAGGCTCTTGGGCAACCTGCTTTGGAATGTGGCATTTTGGGAAGTTGTGCAACCTTGGGGGTGTGAGCACTGGACTCCACAGGTTAGTTACCAGCGGCCCATACTCTCATCAAAGTTTCTCCATCAGCCTTGGTCTCTAACTTGAGATTTGATGTTGACAAGGTCACTTTTCCTCTCTGGGCCTCAGTTTCCTCATTTTCCATGGTGGTGGTCATGAGTAGACAGATGTCCTTTAAGGCTCTCAATTGCTAATATTGCATGTTGACTCTCTTGGAGGACTTGGCCCTAACTGGCTGTGATTATCTTGCTCATAACCAGGTCTCTGCCCCAAAGAGAGGCTGTAATGACACCAGTCAAGACTGTTTCTTGCAGATCCTCACTTCAGGGTGATTCCTGGTTAAGGGCCAATAACTGGAAATGAAGAATTTTTAGAATTAGAACAAATTAGGTCTAGTTACCTGGGCTGGATTCCAGCCTTTGTTCAAACTCCCTGATTTCCTCATTTCCCTGTATCCCAATTTAACAGTTTTGCCTTTGGTCATTGGTTTCCCACCCTCATTCATTCTTTGGCCTATAATTTAAAAACAACAAACAAAAAAACAAACCAAAAACAACTAGAGCTAAATTCAAAGCCTTTTGGTCAGCTGAAAAAAAGAAGAACCACTGGATTATTTTCCCCCAGCTCTAGTGGACCTTGCAGGATGAAGACCTGGGCAGGTAGCTGGTCACTTCCTCTGGGGAGCAGGACATTCAGCTTCTGTCCTGACTGAGAGGAGCCCTGGAGATGGGGAGAGGAAAGAAAACCATCACCGGCCAGGCTCTTACACCCCCCAGGGGCTACGCATACGAAATACATGGGGGCATCCCAACACTCTGGTAAGGTAAATATCATTATGCCCATTTTGGGTGTGTGGGAACACCCTCGGGAGGTAAGGTGCCTTAACCAACCAAGGTCCGTAGCTAACAGCCACAGAGCCAGGATTCAGACCCAGGCTGTTCTCACTCCAAAGTCCATGGTGTTTTGTTTTGTTTTCCCCCATATTATCAAGTTCCCTCTCAGTAGAAAGGTTTTCACCCCCAGGGCAAGTGACTCTTCAAGTCTCAGTTTCCTTATCTTTAAAATGATAGTCAAAATTGCCAGCTGTTCTGTGGGTTTGAAAGAGATAATCGATGTGAAAGTGGTTTGTAAACTATAAAGCATTTGACATGAGTTAGTCATTGCTTAATTTTATTATTCCCTGGGCAGGAGAGATCAAGTTTTAACCGTCCAACAGATAAGGCAATTTCTTCCCATTTTTAAGGATTTCAGATGTGGGGAAAGGTCATTCTTCCACCCACTCCTGGGAGTCTTCTCAGAATTTTCTCCGTTGAATCACTCAGTGCTATCTGGCTTCTGATGGGGGAGCTTTTTTAGGTAGTGGACTCCCTCTTACTGGGAGGGTCCTAGATTTACTAAAAGGGTTTATCTGGCAACTCAGTTATCCCTCTCCACCTACTCAAGCAGACAGGGGCCTTCGGGTTCAGTAACCTGGGAGCCACTGCAATCCCTAGAACTGATAGTCACTTTAGGGTCCTCTACTCCCTGCCCTGTATTTCACATTTAGACACATTCTGAAATTTGCTCTGCATCCCTGTGAAACAGCAGCTGGACTCTGAACTCCTGGTATGCTCAGAGCACCACAAAGAACCCGGCTTGTACCAGGAAGGGAATCGACTAGTATTTCTTCCTTTATTCAGTGTTTGTATTCATCTCTTAATGTTTTGAGTGTCTACATGTACCCCAAACTGCACCAGTGACCAGGAATATCGTGGTGAGTACAAATGGAGAGAGGTGACCATCTACTAGAAGAGAAAGAGCACACGAATAACTGTAAATTGTAAATACCAACTACAAATCGTAATACATCACACAAAGAAATAGCACAGAGAGCTGAGAGAGCATGGATCAGCGGTGACCTGATCCGCTTCTCCTAAGAATGTGATCTGGAGGTCCGGGTGGCATTTAGGAGGTGTCCCAGACTGAAGGTGCAGCATGTGCAAAGGCCCTGAAGCCCGGGGAAGCTTGGTGTGTGAAAGGGCCTGCAAGACAGGCTGCACCCAGAGCCGAGGGAGAGAGGGCCTCAGCCTGGTAAGGATCCTGGCCTTTATCCCCAGAGCAGTGGGAAGCCATTGGGAGGTTTTAAGCAGGGGAGTGACAAGACCACATGTGTGTCTTAAGGTCACTCAGGCTACAGCGTGGAGAATGGATTGGAGCTGGGGTGAGCCGGGAATCAGGAGAGCAGTTGGGATTGTAAACTCAGGGAGCATTAAACCCCTCTGTCTCTCTAGACAGCCCAGCAGAGTGCTGGTGCTGTTTAAATCTCGGCTCCACCACCGACTAGCTGTTTGATCTTGGGTGACTCCCTTAGGCTTCCTGTTTCCGCAAGTTTCTGCATCTGTAAAATGAGGGAAGGTCCATTTCCTTTGTTTGGCTAATTTTTCTTTCCTTAATTGAATGAACTGAACACAAGTCAGGAACCCTTTATAACTCTGGCTGGGAGGAGGCTGCCCAAACCAGCCACTGCAGGGCCTGTTTCGCTTGGCAAGTGGAGGCTCCCACTATCTTCCTTCTTCTTACTGCACAGACTCACTGAGCAGTCTGCAGATGTGTGGTTGGTTTCTGGAGCTCAACTCTGACCATAGAGAAATAGCAGCAGCTGGATCTCCCTTACCGATGGCACCAGCTCCTCCTGCCTCCACCATCAGGAATGAGCTCTGTGAGCATGTGTCCTTCACTCAACTTCTCAGAGCCTTGGTTTTCTCATCTGTAAAATGAGCCAACGTACATTTATTCCTACGGTTAATACTCATTAAGTGTCGCTATGGGTCAGGTCCTGTGCTAGGCTCTGTATAAGACAGACTTGTTTTCTACCCTTGGGAGTTTTCACATCTCATTTCATACAAAATTATGTATGTGTAAGTGCTTTTTAAATTTTAATGCTGTTTAAACTTATAACAACTGGACAGGGTGGGTTGAACTGAAAATCTGGAAACATTGCTTCTAGTGCCAGTTCTTTTCCAAAGTAACTAGAACTCAGACAAGTCAGTTGGCCTCGGTAAGCCTTAGTTTTTGCCATCAAATTAAGGGGTGAAGAACCTTAAGGACATCCCAGCTTAAATATTGTGATACTATCATCTTTCCCTCAAAACTGGGATCCCTTTTCCAAATTCTCTATATGGTCTCCTTTAGGGCTTCCTCTTTTCTTATTGCAAAAGAATGAAAATTTGCTTCTTACTCTCAGGCTCCTTGTTATGTCTCATCCAGGAGTCCCAGCTGCAAATGTCTACAATGGTCCTGGTAGGTAATATTAACATAGCAAGTGAAGTATGCAATAGGGAGAGGTGGAAACTATGGCAAAACAAAGGGGATGTGTTCTATTTAAAGCGGACGGTTCCTTCTCAGCTTGGCAAATCATTGCTTCATACAAAAATGCAGGCTGGATCCAACTTCTTTCTTTTAAAACATCTGTCAGTTTTGTCTTTTTCTCTCCCTTCTCCCTGATCATCTTCCCTCAGGACTAGATGCAGTCTCTTGTGTGGCCTTCCGGCCTGCAGTTTTACCTTTCTAATTTTTTTTATTTTTTATAAAATTTTAATCCAGAAGAATCTTCCCATCTCATTCCTTGCTCAAGAACCAACCATGGACCTTGTGGACCCCCAAGTCAGTCCACTTCACTTTATGTAATTTTCTGAACTCTTACCATGCCAAGCACTGTGCTGTGTGTGTGTTGGGGGGGAGCAGGTGTATGGAGGAGGGGCAGAGCTCCTTCATCTGGCGTTCCTCTTCTGCTCATGGTCCTTTGCAAGCCTAAAGTGTCAAGGGCCTTTCTCATCTCTCCCTCAGCCCCCCCACGCAGTCAGACACCAAGTCCTCTCCAGTCTTCTGGCAAACGATCTCTGTATTTGTTGGCACTGATGCTCCTCAGGTATGGACTCATATTGACTCTTTGTGGACCACAGCAGGTCCTCCTTAACTAATCTCCCAGCAGCCACTGTTTCCATCTCCAGTCCATCCTGGACACTGGCACCAAACTTAAATTGAAAAAGACCGTTTCATTTTGTTTTTGTGTCCTGGGCACGCAGCACACAGCCTGGCCTTTAGAAGTGCCTACCACAAGATAGATCAAAGATGGCCACCAATTCTTTGCTATTCCTCCCATTTAGAGATGATGTCTAATTTCCTTTCCCTTGAATCTGGGCTGGTCTTAGAGATTTGCTTAACCAACGGAATGAAGTGAAAACAATGTTTTGGGACTTTTGAGGCTATGTCATAAGAAGACTTACAGCTTCTGTTCAGGACTCTTGGAACACTTTCTCTCAGGGCCATGAGCTACCATGTTAAGTCTAACTATCTTGAAGCCACTAGGCTTTGAGAAAACCCAAGTCACATGGAGAAGCCCCTTGTAGGGGCTCTGGTCAACATGCCAGCTATGCTGCTAGCTGACAGTCAGGTGCTAGAAGCCATTTTGGAAGTGAGTCCTCCACCTCTCAGCTGACTCCATGGGTATAACAGATGAACTAACCAGCAGAACCCTTCCCAAACTGCTGGCCCACAGAATCATGAGCAAAATAAAATGGTTACTTTAAGATTGTTAATTTTGGAGTAGCATGTTATACACTAAGATAAACAAAAGAGTGCTCAAAAATGTTTATTGAGTAAATAAGTAGTTAGTTTTGCAGTAGTGCCCTCCTGGTATCCCTGCCGTATTCAAGAGCTCTCAGTGGCTTCCTATTTATTGCCCTTACTTGACATTCAAGATCCTCCATAATCTGGCTTCAGCCTACTTTTTAGTCCTTATTGGTTGCTCTCCTCGGCATGGATCCATCTTATGCTAAAGTTTGTTTGAGCTATTTCCCAAAGACACATATGCTTTTCCAACACCAGGCCTTTACTTATATATACTGCTTTCTCCATCCAAATGCCTTTTTCTCCCCCATCCTCACTTCAATGGGTTGACACTGAACTTGTTCTTTTAGACTTTAGTAATGCCTTCTCTGGCTGCCCAGCCCAGCAGTGGGCCCTCCTCTTTCTGGCCCAGGTTCGTGCGGTGGTTTAACTCCTCTTTCATCTCTTACCCTGTTCTTCATTTCTTACCTCCTCTATTGCATTGTAACCTTCTTGAGGGTGGTGGAGGAAAGGGGAGGTACTGGAACATAACAAGGTGCAAAAACTTTTTTTGTGTGGCTTACCAGGCATGAACCCTTACAACAGAGCTTGAGTTGAGACCCACCAGCACAGAGTGTGGCACACACTGTGTCTCTCGAGGCAGGTGTTGAAGGAACGAAAGTATTTGGAAGAAACATAGGCTTTGTCTTTAGCTCGGATTTTGAACTGTGTCACTTACTGTGTGGCTTTGGGCAAGATGCTTAAACTCTCAAGCTCCAGTTTCCTTATTTGGAAACTAGAGCCCTTAGATGAGAATGTGTGTAAAGGGCCTAACACACTGCTTGGCACATCACAAACCATTAATAAACGTCTACTGGATAGGTACAACAGAATGGGTACATCAGCTTGCTGACGATCAGTTGTTCTTGTGTCAACTTTGGGGAGAACTCTCTCCTATCAATAAAAATTAAAAAAGAAAAAAGACCAAAGCAAAAGAGAACAGTGAAGAGGCACACTAATGAGAGACTACCTAGCTAACCCCAACTGTATTAATCTGTGTGATGTTCAACGAGTGGCTGCGGAGCTCTCAGTCTTCTCATTGGCAAATTGAGTGGTGGGCATTGGAATCTAAGCTCCTCTCCAGCTCTGACATTCCAAGAGCATTAAAGAAAAAGGATGAATCACCCCCTTCAAAATACCAATATGGGCTGGGCCCTCCCCCTGCAGTCTCCATCCAGCACAGCTAAGAGCTCTTAATACGCAGCCAGCTTCCTCCTGCAGCTGCCACCAAACTTCAACCCCCTTTCCCAGGAGTCTCAGAAGCAAGACTGATAATGGACCCCTGGCCTTCTACATCTCGACAGGGAACCAGATCCTGTTCCCAGACTGCGGGGGCTGGAGGGCCCTCCAGGGGGAGGGCTGGCTTTCCCTGGACACTCTGCCTCAGTTTGCTTGTGTGTGGAGTGTGTGTGGGGGATGATGAAAGGGCAGAAGAAAGGAATAAAGTGAACAGTTGCGAACAGAAGGTGGATGAGTGAATTCTCGCAATCATGGCGGGAGAAACGGGGTGGTGGAAATCTTGCCATTCTCTTCCAGGATTTGAAAAAGTTGATGAGCATGTATCTGCAATTGTTATAAATCTCCATGCCGGGGAGGCGTGGTCCCCCCAGCAGCTGTATAAATTCATAGACACAGGCTGTCAGAGCTGCAAAGACACCCAGCTAGATCAATTGTCCTCCTTACAGGAGATAGGCACTAGGTGACCGCAGAGGACAGTTTTCTTGCCTCTTTGCCCAGAGCTCTCTCCTCCTTTCCGCGTTGATGCTATTATTAGTATTACCAACATTATTAATAATGGAGACGTAACCGGCTGTGCGTTAGGCTCAAGGTTCCAGGACCAGAACTTCCTTCATTCTCTTCTGGGACGGCCTGGGTCCTGCCGAGTCCCCTCTTCGCGCCCGGAGCGGCTTCAGGGGGACCTGCCCTTTGGGTCTGTCTGTCCGGTGGTCTGTCTGTCGCCCCTCACGTCTGCAGCCCGAGTCCTCCCAGCTCACACCGGCTCCGGCTCTGAAAGCCGAGAAGCTCGCCGGCTGCGGGCGGGTTTTCCAAGCGGGCAGGGGTGGGGAGGAGGGGCGCGGGCGGGCGGGCCCGCGGAGGGAGGAGGGGGCGTCGCAGAGGGGAAGACCTCGCATTGTAATCCAATGACATTGCCAACGTGGGGGCGGGGGCGCCGGCCTCAGCGCGCTCTCCGAGTTTTGGCTGCCCGCCCAGCTGGGAATAACTCTCTTCGCATAATTCGCGTGTTTACCAGGCATGAAAATTCTTGCTTTCGGCTCCCCCCACCCCCTAAGCCCCCTCCTCTTCCCCCCTCCCCACCACCTCCGCCCCTCGCAAGTGAAACTCTGTCTAAAAAAATATTGGCCCGGGGCACAGAAAGTTTTGCATAAATTCGTAAGTGATGAATGGCTGATTTTAACGTTATTTGGGTATTTGTCAGAACTTAACAAATATACATGGGGACGGCGGTTCATAAACTTAAACATCTCAATATCCCCTTTCTTCTGGAAATAAATTACGTTTGTTTGCCCGGCTCGGAGTCTTAAGGTAGCCGACATTAGGAATATTTTAAAAGCCATCATCCATCGAGCATGTCTCCCAGGCGCCAGGAAGATTAAATGAAAGAATCATAAGATGGAGGTCTTTAACTTTTAATCCTTTTACAATGAAGCCTCAGATAGTCGCGGGGGCAGGGTGCCCTCTCTGGGGGGAATAATGCCGTTATTCCCCGGCTCTCAGTTAATGAATACCCTAACGTCTGTCCCACGGCTGACGGAGGCAGCGCCGGGGAGGGGGTCCGGCTCCCGGGCCAGGCTATTGAAATGAGGAGCCACCGAGGCTGCGTCGGGAGGGAAGAAAGCGCCCGGCTGGAGGGACAGGGCGGGCGGGGCCGGGGGCACGGAGACTGCGCGGGGACCGGGCGCAGGTTTGAAATAATTAGCATAGATTCGCCGGGACTCCGGACTGGGGGGGATGGGGGTGGAAGGCGGGACGCCGGGAGGGAGGCGCGGGGAGGTGGCGGGAGGTGGGGAGGGAGCACAGGAGAGCGACTTTGGAGTCCAAGATAAATAAAGGGAGCGCTGAGCAGTGTCAGGAAGCTGGCCCACGTGGAGCTGAGCGGACGGGCGCCACCGGGGACTGAGGCGGAGGGACGCGCGGGATAGTCAAGCGTCCGTCCCAAGAAGTCAGCTTTTTAAGGGTGGGGTGGGAGTGACGTTTTGCACGTCCCTTTAAGGGGTAACGTGCCTTCTGCCCCTGCCTAATCCTAAAGCTCAGAGTTCCCGATTTCTCCTTCCTCCCCACCCCTCAAGTGGAGGAAGTGTCCCGAGCAGGGGGCGTACCCTCCTTCCAAGATCCTGGAGGTGGTGATTTTTACCCAAATTCAGACCCTCCCTAAACCGTGACCCTCAGTCTTCCCTTGGTCCTGGGGGACAGGGGACGTGAGTGTCAAATCTCCCAGCGATCCCTGGCAACTCTTGCTGAGGGCTTGCGGTTTTGGGGGCTCGGACCTACAAGATCCCAGAGGCTGTGAGCGTTGTTGATTCCAAGGGATTGCCTCAGCTTGTACCACCGTAGCTTCCGGGCGTGCAAAGGGTTAACACGGACTGCATATTGAGGTGGGGGTGTGAGGCGGGAGGGGCGGCGGGAGGGGCGGCGGGATCTGGGTGGGCGCGCTCTGATCTCCCCCCCACCCCATTCCTCGGGGGTCAAGTTTCAGCGGCACTCCGCCCCCAGGGTAGGTGTGAAAGACACGTGTCCCCATTGTGAAGGGCCTGTCAGGCAGGACAAAGCGGCCGCCCACCCTCCCCCGGCCCCTCGGCCCAGCCTGGGGTCAGCTCCAGGGGGCCAGCTGGGTGTCGAGGTCACTACAGGCCCGAGCTTTGGTGACACAGGGGGAAAAAGCTGGGAGACTGGGTGGAGGCCCCGTGATGTTTAAGTGAGGGGTTAGAGAACATCCCCCCTCCTGAAAAACTCAGCGGTCACCTCCACCACACTACAGGAGGGGAGTCGGCGGGGATGAGCCCCTTCCCCAACGGGCGTAGTAGGCACGGCGGCATCCCCTCCCCGCCCCCTCCCCACCCCCCATCAATCACCAACACAGAGAATCGCAGTGTCGAGCGAGCGCAGTCGGTTTTAGTGGTTTTCTTTAATCCTGCTCTGCACTTCCTTCTCATTTACTACACGGGATATTATAAAGAATAAATAGCAGATACTCTTAATTTACAATGATTAGTCATTCCATTTGTTCTCTATATTTACAATAACTGTAAAATAACATTGAACTCTATAGCTTCTTCGAGGTCCAAGGAAAACCAAAACACTTTCCGAAGAATGGAAAATAGCTTTTAAAAAGTCCTTCTACAAAAGTTCCCCCATCTCTTTGTACTTTAAGAAAAAATAACTTTTCCCCCCTGCTTCGCCATGCGAAGGGCACTGGAATATAAATAGCAGGTTAACATTATTAGCAACAACCAGAATAAGTCTCTCTTTTCTCTGTTCTTTTTTTTCCTTTTGCTTATTTTTTTTTTTTCAAATACAGTAGAAGCCGGTAACTTTTAACGTATAATACTGACCTTTTAATAAGTAAATTAAAACTGGTACCGTATATACACACACATATACATTCCTACACAGTTAAACAGTGCATTACATGAACCAGAAAGCTAGGTCTCTGTAGCCAAAAAAAAAAAAAAAAAAAGTTCATTGAAAACCCTCGCTAGAGGGTGGTGGAACTGGTTGGAGGCGGTGCAGGGGGCGTCCGTAGGGATCCATCCAATGTCCGGGTGCGGGCAGGGGGCCCCAAGTTCTAGCACGAGCACTTGCACTCGGAAATGATGGGGTACTGGATGGGAATCCAGCCGCAGCGCTGGCCCCCGCGCCGCTGACAGCGCCACCGCAGCACCGTGAGGTGCACGGACTTGGACGGCTTGCACACCATGCCCTCAGGCACGGAGCACGAGCGCTTGCTGAAGCAGCTGCCCACCTTCACGTAGCGCGGCCAAAAGCGGCTGCCCAGGTCGTTCCACGCGTACAGCACCGGGCAGAAGGTCTGCGACCACAGCCACATCTGCAACTTCCTCCGCAGCTTCTTGCTCAGGCGCTGCTTCTTGCCCTGGGCCAAGCCCTCGGAGAACTCCAGCCCTTTGATCTCGCTCGGCATGGCCCCCGACGGCCGCTGCCGCAGCAGCTGGTCCAGCTCGGCCAGGTCCTCGGCGCCCCCGGCAGCCCCCCCGCCCCCGCCGGGCCGGTCCTCGGGGGGCGAGGTGGCCATGAAGCCCGGGTCGTAGTGGCCCCCGAGCAGCGAGCGCAGCAGCGTCTCGTTCAGATCCTTCTCCTTGGGGTCAAAGATAGGGTCCGGGTGTTCGATGAGGTCCACCAAGGGCAGGTTGTCGCTGGGAGCCGGGCGGATGTGGAGATAGTGCTGGCCGCCCGCCGGTGCTGCCCGCAGCCCCAGGACCACCACCAAGGCGTAGAGGGTGACCCCCAGGCTGGGGCAGCGCTCCATGCCTCCGGCGCGCGCCCGGGGCTGCTGCTTCGTCCCGCGTCCCCGGAGCAGAGCACGCCGAGCCCGCGGCGCCGCCGCGTTCCCCCGTCTCTCCGGAGGCGGCTCACCCGAGGCTGGGCAGGCGCAGGGCCGGCAGCATGAGCCGCGGGAGAGCCCTTCGCGCAGCGCCGGCTCCCACCGGGGCGGAGAAAAGGCACACAAGTTGGCCGCAACTCCTCTCCCCGGTCTACTCGGGAAGGCGGCCGCGGCGGGGCATCCGAAATTACTCCAGGGCGACCGCGGGGCGCTGGGGGCGCCGGCTCCTCGCTGCCTTCCCGGGCCGGCGGCGGCGCAGGGCGCGTGGACGAGCCGCTCTCCCCTCCTCCTCCTCTCGCTGCTTCTCGTCCTGCCGCTCTGTGCAGCGCCGCTGGCCGCGCGGGTCCTAGGGGCACTTCCCTCCGCCTGCTCCGGGCTCCGCGGCCGGCTCTGCCCGGCGGACTCCAGCGGCGGCGGCGGCGGCGGCGTCCGCGCACGTTGGCACCGGTTTGTCTGTCTCGCAGGGTCCAAGCCTTTAAATTTCCTGCACTTTCAGCTCCATCACCATGGAAACCACTGACTCTCTCGGCGTTGCCCCCTCCCCCTTCTTCCCCCCAAACAACAACCCCACCCCCCACTTCTCCACCCCCGAGGAGCTGGAGCGGCACAGGCTCCGGGGGAAGCCGCCCGTACTCGCCGCGGAGGCGGCGGCGGCGGCTTCGGCAGCGCCCAGGGCTGTGCCCCGCCGGACCCAGATGCCCCGGGAAGCCGACAGTCCGGCTGCCCGCCGGAGCTCACAGGCGGCGGCGGCGGCGGCGGCGGCGGCAGCGGCGGTGGCGGCGGCGGTGGCGCTTGGCAGGTCTCCGCGCAATTTTCTCTCTCCCCCACCACCCACCCCCCTTCTCCTCCTCCTGCAAAATGCACCGCCCCCCTCCTTTCTCCTGGAGCAATGCAACTGGGGCTCTAGGCGCCCCGCCAGGGCCAGTCCTGGGGAAAGCTCGCGGCGGCGCTGGAGCCGGGCTGGAGGGTGCAGGGCCAGTGTTGGGGGGTGCTCGAGGTGGGGCTGAGGGGTTGCTCACTAGCTGGGTGCTTTGCACTGGGAGTGGAGCAGCGGGGAGGTGCTGGGGGCTCGCTTCTTGGTGCAGTTCGGAGCAAGAAATTTCTCCATGTGCATGGAGCGTTTTTCCCGGACGCGTCTCGCCTTCCTCTCTCCCGGGCTCGGTCTAAGTCCCCTCCCCCAACACACACACACACACACACACACACACACACACAAACACACCCCCACGCGCGCGCACACTACCCCCCACCCCCCTTTGCGCCGGGGAGTCCGAGAGCTGCAGCGTTGCGCAGCGTGATGTAATTCCTAGGAAGCACTCCTGCCCGTCTGCCCCCCAGGCCCACGAGGGGGTCCGCTCCTCACCCTCCTCCTCCTTCTTGGCCGGGTCCTGCACCCTGAGTGGCCGAGACGCAGGGGCGCGTCCTGCTCGCCTGCGGCTCCCCTCGCCTGCCCGGCTCCGCGCGGCCGCCGCTCGGCTCCCTGGGGGCGGCGCGCCCTCTGCTGGTCCACCACAAGCCCTGCACCTGGCGCTGGCGGGGGCGGCCCTGCGAGGTGGGCTGTCAGCTGGGCGCCCACTCTGCCCAGCTCAGCTTTTACTTCGGTGTCCGTGCCATTTTGTGCGTATGTGCCTATGCTGAGGGTCCCTTCCAGTTCTGGCTGTTTTCTCAAAGCTTTCCAGGCCCTCAGTTTAAACAAACTTCATGAGATTCCTCCCCAACCCCTTTAAATTTCACAAGAATCCGTGCTGCACCTTCTGCCTGGGCTAAATCGGCCTCAGTGGGCGCTGGCGGGGACCAGAAACTTAAAAGATGAGCTGACAGCAGGGGGACCTGAGTCCTGGCTGGGCTCCACCCTGTTACAACTATGTTAACCTTACACAAGTCACTTTTGTGGCCCTATATACTTTAATTTTTGCATTAGTGACGTAACTTCATTTTTTTTCCAGCCCTACGTTTCTGGGATTCTAAATAAATATACATGATGCTTTCTCTTTCAGAAGCAGTTTCCCTTTGATGGGAGATGGGTACTGAAATGACACATCCGGTTAATCTTCCCATGGATGAGGAACTGAATCTAAGCTTCAGAACTCAAACTCAGTTTCCTTTGTGGTGGGTGTGATTGGAGTCTGGAAAAAGCTGGAGAAGAGAGACTTGGAGTGGATGACTTAAGTATTCACCAGTATTCCAGGGAGTGGGAGTTAGGAGGTCCCATTGTGACAGCCTACATCAGTCTACTTTCTTTCCCCAAAGATTTGGTTTTTCCTTTCAACCTGCCCACCTCACCCCACCCCCAAAAAGTTAGCATCTGTCTAAGGAAGAAAATATTTTGTTGCATAGTACATATAGTCTTTCTGCAGCACCTCAGCCCTGGGAGGGATGGCCAGTTTCAGCTGAAAGCATTTTATTAAACTTTAAAATCTAGACAACAACTAGAATTAGGCTATCAAGGCACTGTCGAAAAGACACTCTTGCTTTGATGAATGCTGGAGATGAGAACAACCCATTGCTTGTTTGAACTAGGTTGATTTTGAAATAATGTGTGATTACAATCTGGCACCTAGTAGGCTCTTAAACCATACTCCTTTCTTTTTGATGTGCTTTGTGGGGACTTGGCACTAGTTTGTTTTCTTATGAAGATTAAATGTTCCAGAGCAATTTCGTCGCTGCTGTGAATTAACTAAGAAAATAACTTTTTAGTAGAGTTCAAAGGCTAAATTCTAGCCCAGCTCTCCTGAGATGGTAGGTTCTAATTAGTGACATTATATTGTGCTGTTTTCTGTTCCATCAATCTCTCTCTCTTCTCCTTTAAATCATCTATTTTTGTTTGAAAACCAACCCAGATCTTTAAGTCCTTTATTTAGGCTGGCTAGATTTGACTGAACAGCACAAAAGGTCCCTTGGGAACAAGAAACAAACTGTGTTTGAGAATAGATTGTGTGACCTGTTTATGGAGTGTCTGTCCACTGGGTGAAGACCACAAAGAAGAGAGAACTCACAGTTGGTGTCCACCTCACAAGACTTTTGTAGTCCAGTTAGGAGAGCGATGATAAGCATATGAAGAAAATATTAAAAGAGCATGGGAAAAAATTTATAAATTCCCATAACAGTGCAGACCTGTATTTCACGACCTTTCTTTAAAACCCATGTCCCCTTTTGAGAAATATTAGGTAATTAAATATGAAATGTCCGATTTTGAATCAAAAGTTTAGTTTATTATATCTCAAGCAAGAAACAGTACAATTAATCACAGTGTATGCCTAAACTGTGGACACAGTTTTGCCATCTTAACGGTCACTTGCTTATGCTAGCAGTGAAGAAGCCTGGAGAACAAGTGGCGATGAAATAGCAAAAGGTGTTTTTAACAGCTTGTTGAGAATTGAATATTTTTCCTTGAAAGAAGTGGTCCAAAGCCGGGAAGAAGTGGTAGTCAGTTGGTGCAAGGTCTGGTGAATACAGTGGATGACAGAGAGTTTCCAAGTCCAGCTTCTGTAGTTTGAGCAGCGTTGTTTTTTTGTGACATGTGGTCTTGCAAGAGGATTGGCCTGTCTCTATTGACCAATCTTAGCCGCTTAATCGCAAGTATCCTCATCATTTCATCCAATTGGTTGCAGTAGGCATTCGCTGTAATGGACTGACCAGGTTTCATAAAGCCGTAGTGGATAATAACAGTGCTGGACCACCAAACAGACACCGTTAGCTTTTTTTGGTGAATATTCAGTTTTAGAACGTGTTTTGGTACTTCATCTTTGTCCAACCATTGTGCCGAATGCTTGTGATTGTCAAAAAGAATCCATTTTTCATCGCATGTAACAATATGGTATAGAAATGGTTCGCCTTTATGTCATGACAGCAGAGGAAGGCAAACTTTGAGATGATTTCGCTTCTGACGCTCATTTAATTCATGTGGTACCCATCTATCCAGCTTCTTTACCTTGCCGATTTGTTTCACATGGTCCAATATTGTTGGAACGGTAATGTCAAACCTTGCTACTAATTCACACGTAGGTTGAGATGGATTTGCTTCCAGTACAGCTTTCAGCTCATCATTATCCGCCTTGGTCTCAGGTCGCTCGCCTGGCTCATTTTAAAGATTAAAATCACCAGAATGGAACTTCTCAAAACATTGACGGACTGTGCATTCATTAGCTACATCCTTCCCAAACACTTCATTGACATTTCGAGCTATCTGCACGGCATTAGTTCCACGACGTTACTCATATTAAAAAATAACACAAATTTTTGACTTATCCATCGTTTCACAAAAATTGCTTTAAAAAAAATTTGAAAGATAATCACAAGCCAGAACATGCGTTTGAAAGAATGAGGATGTACCTTCACAATAAAACAAAAACAAAAACAAAAACCTAAAAAACCCAAGAAGTATCAAAGTGAGATGTCAGAGATATCAAATGTAGTACTTAAGAAAATCAGACATTCCATACTTAATATAATAATTCCATGCTCTCCTTTGTTGTTTAAAATTTTATAATACATTATGGTGACCTAAAGGAAGCCAAAGCAATTATAATATTAGCCATACTGTTTTCAAATTTCACCTGCCCTGTCCACTGTGGAGCTCTGCAATGCTGCACTTGGGCAGCCTGCAGCCTCCCACTCTGTGCCACGCTGTGCCCATGAACTTAGGTACTGAGTGGATCTGGGGATGATGGTATGAGAGACTAAGCACTGCTAATACCTTAATGGTAGAGCTGAGCTTTAGCTGAGTTTGATGAAGAAAAAGGGTATATTTATCTGAATAGGGAGAGGAGGAGGCTTGAGACATGGGCTATGAGTCTGCATGAAGAGGGGAACCACAACGTATGAGGTACAGCCAGAAAGTCTGGGGATATGGGGAGAGGAGGAAGCAATGTCATAGGCAGGGAAGCTCAACACAAAGACGACTTTTGGATTAGGTGGATTTATGTTGGAATTCCGGCCCTGTCACTCAACAGCTGTGTTACCATTTAACACAGGCATCTTAACCACTCTCCAACCTTCCATTTTCTCATCTGTAAGGTGGGGATGATACACACCTCTCAGAATTGTGCCATGTAAAGGAAGGACTGTCTATCTTGGCATGATGCCTGGGGCAGAGCATAGAGTGGGCAACGATCTTTCAACACGTTAGTTCTTTGGAGAACCCCACTGGTCTCAACTGGCCGGCCATCTCAGGTCTGAGCCAGGGAGGGTGGAAGGGGATGCAGGATGCTGTTGTGATCAACTCTAACACCTTGGGGCCTGCTTTGTGCCCACTCTGCCTATGCAACTGAGCTGTGCTTGGTGCTGCTAGCTTCGGGAGTTTGGGGGAAGGTGGGGCTGTAATTTCTTGGGGGACTCAATAGCCACTCCATTTCGATGCTTCTGTGGCTGTGTTGAAGGGGAACTTGACGAGTTGGATAAAGAGGGGTGTATTTCTTCAAAAGGAAGCTTGGGGTGGGAATGGACCAATGGAGGGATGGCTGTCAGCTTGGCTTTTTGATCAGGCCTTCGCTGTGGAGGTGTTTGGGCTTTAGTGGGGATTGGCTGGGGACTTAGGAAGAGTCTGATAAACAGCAAGGGTGAAGGGTCACTCCTGGTTAGCCCCATCCTAGGTTTCTGTCCCAGCAAAATGCCCTGGGCGGGGAAAATGAAAGCACTCCTTTAAACAATTGCGTGGGCAACTCCAGGTCAAGGCAAGAGGAGCAGTAGGGTGCTTTTATGTATCTTTTCTTATTTCTATCATGATTCTAAGAATAGTTCGACAGTTTTCTTACTTCTTTGGGCCTGAAACATAGACCAAAGGCAGCTGTGGGTGATGTGCAAAGGGCGTGTAGCCTGATGTCAGAAAACTTGCAACCTACCAGCTCTGTGACCTTTAGAGAGTCACTCTGTCTCCGGGGCTCCCCAACACCAGGAGGTCAGGGACCGTGAGACGTCATAAAGGGGAAGGCATGAGAACCGCCATCTTTTATGTCCTGCATCATCCCAGGCATATGAAAATCATCACCCTCTGATTCTGACTGTCTCTAAGGTCCCATAAATGTAGAATCTGATGGGCTTTCTCTTAGTGAGACCCAGAATGGCATTTTGGGACTTGACCCAACTTAGTAAAGTGAAGATGAGACTGGTCACTTTTCTCTCCTGACTGCCAGAGGGAGTGAGCAAAGAGGTGGGTCCGAGGCCAGAGGGTGGGGGATTCTGAGTAGCCTCCTGGGTGCTCGGGAACACTGGCCGGTTCAGGACTCAAAGCGAGGGTGGGAAGAACCCAGTTCAGCTTCATAATACATTGTAATTTTGTGTGTCCAATTGGTGATTAGATTCTAGTTACAAGAGTAAAGCTCCAGCTGGAATGGCATGGGGGCAAAAGTGGGAAAATAGGAGAGAAGGAAGGTAGAGAGAGAGGGAAATAGCTCTAAAGCGTGGGCTGGGGTGGGAAAATGGGTAAATAAATGTGAAATGCATTTCTCAAAATAGAGACAAAGTTGCAGATCAAGGAAGGAAAGGAGCTTCAGGGAGCTTGTTCCAGCCGCAACAGCGCCTTCCCCTCCTCAGTCTGTCTGCTGCCCCGCCCGCAGCCCCCTCCCCATCTGGCTCCACGCTGGGGAAGGGGAAACGTCTCCGGAGCCCAGTGGCTCATTCATCTCCTGATAAACTGTTTATCTGAGTTTTAACGAGGGCGCCTCTCTCCAACCCTGGAGACAGAAGCCTCCGCGTGTTTAGCCTGCCCTGATGTGGGGGGCCTGGGGGTGGGTGGGGCGACGCCAGCAGGCGTATCTTCTCCCCTTTCCTGCCCCTGCGTCTTGCCCTCGGCTCTCCGGGCTTCACGTGGCATTTCCTTGGCTGGAATCTGGGTCTGGGACGGACTCAAAGTTTTCCTATGGAAAGGAAATCCTCGTGCAGTCCGTCTCTCTCCAGCCACTATCTTGCGTGCGCGCACGTGCACACACACACACACTCTAAATAAAATTTAAAAACAAAGCTCGGTTCTGAGTTACGGACTTTTATCATATATGAGCCAGTATTTCAAAAGGAAAATGAATGGAGTGCTACAGATACAGTATGACTAGTGTGGGCAGGACTCTCCAAAATGATGGAGGGGCCGTTAAGTGCAAAGACAACTGTCACTGAATTAACAGAAACTTACACTTGAAATGCTCAAGGGCTTGCTGTCCACTCCCCACCACACATGCTCATCGATTCCCACAGGCACACACTTGGGCAGATACTGATGCATTTATTGAAGGGCCTGCCTTCCCCCACCCCAGCACATATGTGAATAGCAAATACACACACACTAGGGTGCACGTGTGCACACATGCATATACGCACACCCCACACTCCCTGTGCACTCCACTCCGACAACACCTGCACACACATACCCCTCCACACACTCCTTTCCCAAACACGCGCACACACACACACACCTGCCTTCGGCCCCTTCCTTGCCCACCTGGGCTCTAAAGTTTCCTGGAGGCAGTTCCCTTTAGCGACCTGTCACGGAGAATTTACACACAGCCTCCACTCGCGCACGCACACGCAGGCACTCATCTCAACTCCGACTCACATTTCCCCACAGCCTCTCTTCCTGCTGCCTCAGGTAGATGTGTACTGAGATAATAAGGTCTAGTCTCCCTTATCCCCTCAAAGGCGCAAGATAACAAGGAGACAGAAGCTCAATGGAGTGAAAAATAAGGTGAAAAATGACCCCCACTTCAGGCGGGCGGGGTGATTCCCAGGTTCCAGCTACTGAATCCACCCAACATGACATTTTCACATCTCTGATTTTTTCCCCGAGCCTCTACTCTGTCTCCTCACCATCCCGGTCGTGGTGCAGCCTTGGAACTCACTAACTGGGACCACCTGCCATTATCCATCCGTCTTTTCTTCATTCATCTCTTCACCAGGCACGCACCCCAATTACAGACACATTGCTCGACGAGAAGACAGATGGAGTCCCTTCTCTTGAGGAACTGACAGACTACTGGAGAAAAGGGAAAAATAAACCAAAGATGACAATTCAGGATGTTGGCTGCACGGATGAATTGCAGACACGTTAGGCTGGGGGATAAGAACTGGCTCCCCAGAAGAGCTGATGTCCGAGCTGAAAGACCTGAAAGGTCAAGAGGAGGTCACAGACCCAAGGGGTGAAGAGGCGGCCGCTGGTTGGATGACATTTGGGGCAGAAGGGAAGGGGTGCAACATAATTCAAACCCTGGGAGTCGGTAGGTGGTGCCGGAGTTGGGGTTTGAGGGATAGAAGCTGGAAGACCAGGGGCCATGTATGGTGGGCCATTGAAGAGTCTTAAGCTGTTTTAAATGGGATTTGGATTTAGGCTTAAGTTTAGAAATACTCAAAACAAACCTGAGAAACCATATTAATATGGCAATGATAGGTCTTAAATATTCTAGGACAGCCCTATTAAAAACAAAAACAAAACTTGATTCTGAGCTACATCAAGGTTGATGCAGCCTTTGCTACATAGAGCCTTTGCTTTTAATCTCCATGCAGGGATTATTCTGTGTGCAGGGAAAACATTTTTAAAAATACGTTCGTAAGTCATTAATTATAATGCTTATACTATACCTGAAAAATGGGGTAAGTGTGTAGGGTGAGGAGGAGAGAGAAGCTCACTTTTTACTTTATATTATCTTTATGTAAATCTGCTTTAAAAAAAGAGAGAGCAATCAACATTTTTATATTTAAGGAAAAAAATCAATAAAAGACTCATATCAGTGAATTTAGAAGAAACAACTTGCCCCAAAGTAACTATCAGGCATCAATAAAACTGGAAATGGTATTTTCGTTTTGTTTTTTGTAGAGAAAGGGTCTCACTATGTTGCCCAAGCTGGTCTCAAACTCTTGTCCTTAAGCAATCCTCCCGCCTTGGCCTCCCAAAGTGCTGGGATTTCAGGAGTGAGCCACCATGCCCGGCCTGGAGATGGTATTTAAAGTTCTAAATGTTGAAAAGATTTTTGAAGCCAGCACCACGCTGTGGGGTGGGCATGACTCTTATTCTTAGATGATCTTCGTTTGTGTTGAGTTAAATGATTCAGTGCTCGTCTGTGACGGTAAAGTGAGGGAGAAGCACGTTTGAGGAACTTCCGTATGCAGGGGTGTGTGTTTGTATGAGTGCATATAAGTATGTGACAGACACTGTTTCATGACACTTTCATTTAGTGTCTCAGGCGTCTACACAGAAATCAGATTGCTTTCAAAATAAAGTGATACTTATGCCAAAACCCACCACCGGGCTGAGAAATACAACAAAACTAAAATGCACCCTAAACCTATCTCGTGCTTGATCAAAACCTTGCAGCCTGGAATGAGTTTGGGGTAGAGGCTGGGGATTGGAAGTAAGTCACTCAAGTTGAGAGTTTGGAGGTTGGGGTCCCTAAACAAATACAAAAGGAACTTATTCTCGGTTTCTAGGCTTAGAAACAAGAATACAAGTTTAACATGTACTGTGAATTTACCACCCGACTTACAAACATGATCTTATCTAAATCTTATAGGAACTTCTGGAGTAGGGACAATAACCTCTCCATTTTATAGATAGGGAAATTGAGGCCCAGAGAGGTGGGGGAAATTCCCAAGGCCATAGTCCTTGGCTCAAGGACCATCTGTGGAGGCAGGGAGAGGTTTCTTAGGTCAGAGCTGTGAGTCCAAAGCAGGCTTCTTTTTAAAAAAAATTTATTAAATTAATTAATCAATTAGTAGAGAGAGTCTCAGTCTGTCACCCAGGCTGGAGTGTAATGGCACGATAATAGTTCACCGTAACCTCAAACTCCTGGGCTCAAGTGATCCTCCCACCTGCCTCCCGAGTAGCTAGGACTAATATTTTTAGTCACCACAATGCCTGGTTAATTAAAAAAATTTTTTTTTCTTTAGAGATGGGGTATTGCTATGTTGCCCAGGCTGGTTTCAAACTCCTGGGCTCAAGCAATCCTCCTGCTTTGGCTCCCAAAGCAAAGTGGGCTTCTTGGTGCATCTGTTCTCTTGCTCTGAATCCATATTTGACTCCAGTGGTCATCAGTACCAGAAGGCCTAGGGGGTTTACTTGTGGGCAGTTACTTTTGGCAACCTGGCCAAGTAGGGAAGTGGGCTCATTTCATCTTCCTCCCACACCCCCCAATACCCTGTCCCCACCTCCCATAATAGACCATGACTGTAATAAAACAAGCCTTTTGATCAAGCTTCTCCACATCACTCTTAAGACAAACAATGCCTCTGAAACCCCCAACTGTTTTTATTTTTCTTATATCTAAGGTTTCATCTTCCTGTCTTTACCTAGCTTCATTAAAAAATACCCCCAATTAAGGAAAAAAAAATCATTTCATTTCTTTCTTGTAATTCACAAAAATATACCTACAGAAAATGAAAGGAAGTTTTCAAAGTTATATCAACAACCCCCTTAAATTTCTAAAAGGAGTTCCCACTTTTCTTCTAACCCATCAGACATCGGCAAAAAATGTACAATCTGTTCTTTGACATAATATGCTAAGATAAAAAGTAAATTGATTAATTCAAATACACATAAAAATAAATAAAGCAGTGGCTGGTCCTTCACCAGCATGGTTAGTGGGTATGCTCGTGTTTCAACACAGGATTTTTTTTTAAAGTCTGATACGTTATTCATAGGATTTTTAGAAAAAAATAGTTTTATAAATTATTTGTGTACATATGCATTTAAAAAGATTTTTTTTTTCACCCATGGTAGAGAGAATGGATAAGGGTAGAGTTGAGACCAAGGTTTGGGTCTCTTTATCCCCTCCCTGCGAAATGAATCCAGTACACTACAATTTCAGACAACTGTCTTCTACAAAGTCTTACCTTGTTAACTAGTTAACATAAAGCCTGATTAAACTCACAAAGATAATCCCTAAAATGCTGGGCGAAGGGCCCTTGAAGTGCCTGGAGGTGGCACGGAGGGGCTGGGCCAGTAGTGAGGCAAGGTTGTCCTTTCCAACCTCATCTTCACTTTGCATTGTTCAGCAAAAGTACATTGAGAAAAATGCAAAGGTGCCTCCCTCGCAGCCTTGAGGATTTGAGTCACCTTGAATAAGGCTTCACAATGTAATAAGAGGCATCGTAATTATCATGCCACGGGGGTAAGAAAATCCTGGCAGATCACATTTTATAGAATTCTGCTTTTCTTTCAGGCCCTGGCCTGGAAGGAAAGAGGCAGCTACATTTTAGACTAAATGTTTATGGCTTAGGCTTCTTCAACAGCGGGAACGTTTACTTCTGAGCTAGTCCTATTGTTCTGTCTGTGATTTCAATTTGCTTCTTCTAAATATTTTGACAGCAAAGCCAAGTCTTGTGGCACTTGTCTTTTTTTTTTAGGGACTTCAGGGCAGTGATTGGTTGTGGGGTGGGGGTTTGGCGAGGTCTCTGACTTGTCGCTGGGAACAGCTACTCTTCATCCCACAGGTATGGGGTCCTAGGGAGGTCCTTATCTCTCCTGAGGGTCACCACTGAGAAGACAGTACTTGCAGATAGCACTGGCCTGCCCATGGCAAGAGAGCTTCCGGCTGAAGTGCAGTGAAAGTGTCTTCTCTTTTCTCCCAGGGTCTTCATATTCCTGAAGGAGAAACAGACTGAAATAAACTGCTATATAGTGAGAGATTACTTAGGGTTATTCAAAAATCATTAAGGATTCTATTGGTTACTCTCAAGATACAGTGATGACATTTGATGGCTTTTCCAATCTGACCACGACCTACCTTTTCCCTTACACTCTTTGTACTTCTTGCTGTTTGCCTTATGTTTAGCTTGGCGGTCTCTACACATAGCTTGCTCTGCCTCACTGTTATGCGTTCTGTCTACTCACTCTCCCTTTTGCAAAATCACTTGCAACCCTCTAGATCCTGCTTAAACATTGCCTCCTTCATTCTTGATTCCATCTGGGCAGATAAATTGCTCCCTTCTCTGACGACCTACACCACCCCAATACTTCCTCTAGCTCCCCCATTACCAGTTACATTCCAGGTTGTTGGCTCTCTTGACTGCTGGACAACAAGTTCTTTATGGGAGTTCATCTCCAAATTCCCAGTGCCTACCGTCATGCTTGCTATACAGTAGGTGCCTAGTAAATGAATGAAGACCTGAACTTGTTTAATTGCTTTTGGTGACCATATTGGATTCTGATAGTGGGTGGAGGGAAATGATGGTGGTAAAAATAATGCCCATTTTTAATTAATGTAGCAAATCTGGATGGTAATAGCTTATACTGTTTGATCTTCTCTTATAAATCCCCTCATAGGTGTCTGGAAAATGAAAAGACCAATTTGACCAAAATAAAATGCTTTACTATTTAACTGGTGCACACCAATGACTTGCCCATGCTGAACTGGAGACGGCTGGTTGTTGTACCAACACTTTCAGCAGCCTGAATCCTCACAAATTAGCAGCTCTGTATCTTGAAGTCAGCTGATTTTGGCAGCAGAAGCAAGCTGGGGCAGGGGAGGGGGTGAGGGATGGTTGGCTTTGTCCCAGGAAGCTGTAGCTAAGGGTGGGGTGGGAGGGCAGGGAGTAGCTGAATGATTCCAGTTCCTTCTGGGGGGGCAGCAGCTGCTGTAACATGTCAGGCTAGACTCAGCCCATGCACTTGGAAAGGAAAGATGGTTCAGGCCCCCACCCCCACCCATGAGACCCCAGGACCCTGTCCTTGCTGGAACTATATTCCCTCCCTTCCACCCCGCTGCCGCTCCCAGTCCCTGCTGTCTTCTTGGAGAGGTGGATTCAGAAGCCGTTTCCAAAAGGACAGAAGAGCACTAATCCTTCCGAAGACGACTCTCCCTGGTGTCCAATTCCTTTTTGTGTCGCCAAAGAGCCTTGCTCACCATCTGGCATGGTCAGCACCCACTGGGGGTGGCTGGATCAATGTCTAGGTTCACTGTCAACACCAACTGGGTGCAATTCCCTAAACATCCTTTAGGTACTCTGAACTGTCATTCCGCAGTCACAATTGTCCAGATAACCAGGTCAAAGGTGCCCCTTTGGGTATTCTTTTCCCAGCCTGAATGACGCAGCCCAATGCAAGAGCTTCTCAGGGACAGCTCCATGTCACTCGGGCTCTGTCCACCTGGCACAAAGGGCAATGCTTTGAAGAAGAAATGGATTAAGATATTGGATTACAGTTTCTGTAGCCAGGCTCAGGGCCTGAGCTGAATGTCCTCCCCCAAGTAGGGTGACTTGGCAGAGTGAGTCAGGCCTCCCTCCCTCCTTCCTTACTTTCCTCCACCCTCCACAGCTCTCTGGGTGGGGGTGGGGGGTGGGGGACGGAAGGTGGAGTGGGATACTCCTCATGACTTAAATCAACATGTTAGCAAAGGGCAAAACTGGGGCTACATTTCTTATAGTTCTGCATGTGTTCTGCCCTACTGTAGGGCAATGTGAAGGTGTGGGCAAGAATAGTCGGTGGGCACATGAACCATGCTGGGTAGGGCAACAGCTCAGCAAGATGATTAATGATAACCTCTTCCCTTCTCCTCCTCCTCCTTCTTACCAGTTACTGAATTCTCACCATGTGCCTGATACAGTGCGTTATATTTGTGATCTCATTTGGTCCTTCAAACAACTCGGTTGATAATCGAGCACACTAAAGCTCAGAGAGGTCAAGTGACCTGACCAAGGTCACCCAAATAGGAAGTGGCAGAACTGAGGTTTAACTCTCTGCCTAACTCCAAAGACTGTGGTCCGTTCCCCGTGGCCTCTTTCTGTTTCATCTAGGGTTCTGCTTTTGGTGTTCCTCATACAACTCACAAATGTGGCAGGTGGGGGTGGGAGTATGGAAGGACACAAAAGTGGAATCCAATGTGACCACAAAGAGGTATTAATAGTATAAATTGTTCACGGTGCAAATATGCTTGGTACAGCTTACACATGAACTGGACTTATACGCACCAGCATGGGGACAGTGTTTATCTCCGGGGAAGGGAGAGAGAGTCAAGCATTTGGTGGGTACTTATGTGTATTTATAACATTTTGTTCTTTTAAAAAGAGCAGAGAGATCAAAGTAAACATAGTAAATAAAAATCTTTGATGTTCAGGCCCACGATGAGATGCCACTCATAGCCATTACCCATTAGAATGGTTGTTGCCAAAAAATAAGGGAAAATAACAAGTGTTGATGAAGATGTGGAGAAATTGAAAGCCTGTGTGCTGCTGGTGGGAATGTAAGAGGATGCAGCTGCCATAGAAAACAGTATGGCGGTTCCACAAAAATTGCAAATAGAATGATCACATGAACTATCAACTCCACTTCTGGGTATATACTTCAAAGAACTAAAAACAGGTACTCACGCAGATATTTATACAACTCTATTCAGAGCAGCATTATTCCCAATAGCCAAAAGGTGGAACTAACCCACATGTCCATTGACAGACGAATGGATGAACAAAATGTGGTATATCCATACAATGGAATGTTATTCAGCCGTAAAAAGAAAAGAAATTCTGACACTGCTAAAACAAAGGTGAATCTTGAAGACATTATGCTAAGTGAAATAAGACAGGCACAAAAGGACAAGGACTGTATGATTCCACTTACATGAGGTACCTAAAGTCATCAAATTCCTAGACACGGAAAGTAGAATGGAGCTTGCCAAGGGCTGGGGGGAAGGGATGGGTAGTTACTGTTTAATGGGGACAGAGTTTCGGTTGGGGTCATGAAAAGTTCTAGAGATGGGTGGTGGTGATGGTTGCACAGCAATGAGATTGTACTTAATGCCACTAAACTGTACACTTACAAATAGTTAAAATGGTGCATTTTACTTTATGTATATTTTACCACAATAAAAAAATTTGTGTGTGTGTGTGTACGTCCAGAGAGGGAGGAGCAGAACAACTGTTTAAAGAGTCCCCCCCTCGTATGGTGTCCTTCCCTGGCTCGTCCCCCATCAGGGAAGTTAGATCCAGAGTGAAGTGAGAAGCCCCCCTTCCCTTGGGGCTCTGAGCAGGCCGATTTCTCGCCTCCAGGAGGCCGGTAGCTGTGTGCAAAACGCACTTCTCCATTCTCTCTTTTGTCACTCAGCCAAGCCCTGGAGCTTTCAGGCTCAGAGGAAGTTCATCTGAAATAAAAGCGGTCCTTCAAGGGTCCCTTTGGATTGAAAGACTCCCTTCCTAGTAGCCTCTGAGGCTGAAGCACGACTCCAGCCAGCCCCCTGGGTATAGTAACAGCCCTGTCAACCAAGGCAAATCCACGGAACCTCAGAATCCCAAATTAGCACCTGGCCCTTCGATAGGGCAACTTTGGTTTAAAGTTTAAGTGAAACCTTGACAGTCCTACTGACTTGAGGGGAGGCCTCAGGCCCGCTCTCATAGGATGCTCTTTCTTCAGAGGAATGCGCTGGTGTGTACAGTGCGGTGTCTGCAAACAGTCAGTGCCTACAACTGCAATTAGGGCCTTTCAATGGAGGTGTTAGCCACATTCAAAGTCGGAACGGTCTCACCCATGAAATTCATAATGGGATAAAAGTTCCATTCCGGGACTGACAACTTCAAATGGAATTTGGTGTAATCTTTTATTTATTTACAGGGTTGTGGGAGTGGGGGATGGGGGTTATGAAAATCCCACCTCACCCTGTACTCCACCCCCTCCCCAAGCTTCCAAGGATAAAAATGAGGGTTGGGATTACATTTCGAGGGAAGCAAGGCTATATTTAAATATGCTTTGGAAAGTGTGGCTCCATGTCTGAGGCAGCCCAGGGTGACAGCTTCATCCAGCCTAGCCTGGGACATTCCAAAGAATCATATTGAGACCTTGTGCTAATTGGTTCCAATTTATCAGTTCCAATTTCCCCCAGTACCAGGGCCAGGAGGAAAGCTTGATAATTTCAGAGGGAAGCAACACCCTGGATTTACTCCAGAAGCTGCAGGATTCCACGCTTTGCCTCTGTCCCGGGTGTTCGCTGATGACGACGGCTGTTTAATTAATTCTCCGAAGCCCCTTCTTTTTAACCTAAGCCTACCCACGTCATTACTCCATTAGCTGCCTCTTGGTAGATCTTTCAGTAACTTCAGTTCATCTTATTTACTCAAAAACAGGGGCTTTTTGCAGTACGAAGGGAGCCAGGCGTGGGGGTGGGTGGCGGATTTATTTGTAATTACAGTAGAGTTCTTGCTCCCGTCCCACCGTTCTGCCCATTCACAGGCTCCGGCCAGGGCTGGCGCCAAGATCTCCAAGTTGCCCTGTGTTTATGTCATTGAGACGAGGACAATATTTCAGTGTGGAGCCAAGCCACAGGGATCCACTCTATAAAACCCTCACTAAAAATAGACGCTCCAACCCCTGCCCAGCCCCCCTCCCCGCCTCGGCGACTCCCCCACGCCTGCTCCCAGCGCTAGCAGCACCCAGCTTCAATTCGCAGGGAGACAAGCGTGCCAAATGGGCCGAATCTCTCCCAGCTCTGGGGGCCCAGCGAGCTCTTTTCTTCCCGAGGAGTTTTAACCCAGAATAAAAGGCGTCAATTAGCAGCCTTTAGAGCTGACAGGGCAATTAAACCTAAATTGCAAGACAGAGGGAGAATTGGAAGAAGGAGGAAGGAAAGGAAAAGAGAAAGAGAGAGAGAGAGAAAGAGAGAGAGAGGGATATTTCAAATGTATTTTTGGTGACAGCTGCATTTTTGAGGAGGGAGAGCCTCTCAAACTACAACTGGCTGTTTGGATATATTTTCACTTGTGAAGTGATATTTTCAGTGAACACTGATACTCCCAGTTTATTGCACTTTTCATGTTAGGTCTGAGCTGCTTGGGAAAATTAAAACAAACACAAAGCAAAAGGAGCTTGTCTTTACAAACGCTCCCAACTGGCCAGGTCCCAACACACCCGTTTCTTTGCAGGGTGAGTTAGATGCAACATCCAACATGGAGTTGTGAGGGTGGATGGGTGGGTGGCCGGGGGTGGCTGTGATGGTCAGCCCTAAATCTTGTTTCAGGGCTCCCAGAGCTTAGAGCTGGTGCCTTGGTCATAATGCCCTTGCGCACCCCTGGAGCTTTCAGCTTGATTTCCTAGTCTAGGACCCCAAGTCAGGTTATAAAACTATTGGGAAATAAAACCTTTTTTGGTCTACTCCTAGGTGACCTTCTCTTACAGTCAGGCTTTGGTTTGGGACTCGGGAGGGCCTGAGACTGTCTTATGCAGATTGGAACCCATAGCAAGAGTGGTATTGATTTCTGATTCACTGGTGCAGCACATCGGTTCAGGGCAGTGGATTCAAGAGGCACTGTGCACAGGGCTGGACACAAGCGAGGAAGGTCATAATCAGAAGGGACGTCAGCCTGGGGAATAGACCTTTGTCCACCTCTGTAGCATCCTCCCCTCCCCGCCCGCCCCCCACCCCCATCACCAGCCTCCAACTCATGGAAGAAACAGGAACTGCAGTTCCTAATAGGATGCTGCCAAAGTCACCCTTGCTTTGCTGGACCTCAAATTTCAGTCTCCCAGCCTATGACTACAGACCTTTCCTCTTTACCTTCCCTCACTCATTAAAAAACTAGCATTTCTACAGCGCCTACCCTGCTCCTGGCATTGTGTTAAGGGGTTCCCATGCGCTGAATGCAAGGTAGATACTGTTATTGCACCGATTTTATGTAAGTGGAAACTGAGGCTGAGAGAGATTCAGTAACTTGTTCAAGGTCATCTCTTTGGTAAGCAGTAGAGTTGGAAGAGAGCCAGGTCTGAATCTAAAGGCTGTGCTCCTCATCCACATGATGTACCCCGGTACAGGCCTCACACGAGTCTTCAGGAAAGCCTTGTTAACCAAGGATCAGTGTTTGCTTGGAGGGGGCTAAGCTTTGAAGCCCTCAGCAAAGGGGGACTTGCAGGTCTCAGGACGCTGGTGATACTACAAGGACAAAGTTCAACATGCCTAGAATCAGCACTCTTGAGCTTGAGGGGACCTGAGGGTGATGTTTAGTGGAAGGTCTCTCCAATTAGGGTTCAGGGGTCCTGAGATTCTGAGAACCTATTCTCAGGAGCATAATGAGATTAGATATTTGAGACATATCTAGTGCAGGCCCTGCCATTTTGACAGCTCAGCAAGGTGGGAGGCCAAAGGTCAAACAGTCGTCATGGCAGATGAAGTCAGAACCCGGACTCTATCTCTGCCCAGGACTATTCCTGCTAACAAGTAGTATTTTCTGACACTGGATTTATAGGTTCAGTTGCACCGCTTGATTGAAACCCCTTAAGGGCAGGGAATGATTTTAGGGGTTTTAATAGATATTTGGTGAATGAATGTGTAAAAGCAATTTAGGAGTGGTTACACTTGATATGCTAATTACAGACCAGTGTTACTTGTACTCAGGGGTATTGATATTTGGCCACAGTTCATCTCCTAATCTCAATTGCTTAAATCAAGTAAAATCACCTTTCTTTGTATACCCGAAGTTCTCCATTCATTGCACATTCAGTAATATTTTATAGAGTGCCCAATAGGGGCCAGGCACTGTTCCAGGTTATAAACAAAACAGACTAATTCTCCCTTTCCCTCCCCTACTAGCCTGCTTTGCGAGATGTTGATATGGCATATTGCTGTGTAATTGGGATTTGGTTTGGTGAGGCTTGGGCGGACAGAGGCCTAGTTTAGTTTTTCCAACTTGGAGGTGATGACTACATATAATGTTTTTTGTAGATTTGTTTTTTTCTTATTTTCTTCTATTATGCCAAAATGAATGTTTCTTCCCTTTAGAATTTTAAAAATTACAAAGTAATACACTGTAAAAAAAATTAAAATAATGCAAAAGTATAAAAAATAAAAACATAGACATCTGTCTCATCCCTCCAGTATTAATGGTTAGGTCGTGTGTATTCTAACCCCATGGCACATACATACAATAGTTACATGATACATAATACATACTCATATAGACAAGTGGAGGGCTGTCCCTAGAGGGTCCAGGGTGGTGGCATTCAGTGGGGCCACCCAGGATAATCACACTCGATGTGGTTCTGCTCTGTAGGCATTTTTTGTAGGCCTCTTAGGATATCATTAAGAATGGAAATTTCAAAGTTGAGTTTTAATGATGCTCAGAAAAGAATAGTCAAAGGTAGTACCTCACAGATCCCTCTCTTTGACCTAGCATCTCTGAAATCCTAATTCCTAGATAGCCTGGGCTCTATTTAAGGCCCAAGGGATGGGCTTCAATCTGAGTTTTTTCTTTCTTCCTTTTTCTTTTAAATAACATTATTTAAGCCTATTATTCATGTTATTTTTCCAACTTGCTTTATTTATTTAACAACATGGATATTTGTCCATGGGAGTACAAACAGAATAGCTCATTCTTTTTAATGGCTGCATGTTCTTCTTTAGCATGGAGTTGTCATGATTTTTTAAAGAACAGTTTTCCTAATAAGGAGCATTTTGGCTCTCTCCATTTTTTTTTCTTCTCGCTTTTGTGATAAACAAAGCTGCAGTGGTGCAGCTTTGACACACGTCTTCTGCTCACTCACGTGACTATTTCTCTAGGATAGATTCTTAGAAGTGAATTGTTGCATCTAAGGGTTTGTGAACTTATAATTTGATACTGCCAATTTCCCTAAAAAAGTTCCAATTTGCACACCAATCAGAAGAGTGCCCTTTACCTGCCCACATCACAGTGGGCATTTTTTTGCTATTTGTTAAGCTAACTCCAGTTGCCCGGTGGGATATGATCAGTGAGAGTTCCCTGAATGAGTAGGAAAGACAAATGAAGATTGCCCTAAGCATTCGGGTTTGTTAAGTGTAATGAAAATAGAGTTGAGATAATAATGTGGCACATGGTGATTTCTCACCCTTAAGGAGATGCATCCAAAAAGGTGCTCTTGGCCTTTGACAGGTAGCCTGCTTCAGGAGAAAGGGCACGGGACTGAGAAGGAAGGATTAGAGGACTGGCTCCCATGTGGTCTTTGCCATTTGCTACCTGGAACACCTGGAGCAGGTCGCTGCCTAGAATTCTAAGAACTCCAGTTTCCTAACGTGCTGAGTGGAATTACGTCATATGCTCTTCAAACACGGTTGCTTTGACGATAACATGTCCCAGTGTCCCAGTGTAGCATGGGAAAGTTTTGGAAAAGGTATATCATTTTGATAACTGTGGATTTAATGGATCTTTAGTAGGGAGGACTACTACCTGTGGCCCGGACTAGAGTGCCGTGGCATCGCCTTCGCTCACAGCAACCTCAAACTCCTGGGCTCAAGCAATCCTCCTGCCTCAGCCTCCCCAGTAGCTGGGACTACAGGCAAGTGCCACCATGCCCGGCTAATTTTTTCTATTTTTAGTAGAGACGGGGTCTCACTCTTGCTCAGGTTGGTCTCTAACTCCTGAGCTCAAGTGATCCTCCTGCCTCTGCCTCCCAGAGTGCTAGGATTACCAGGCTGAGCCACCGCACCTGGCCTATGTATGGATATTTAGAAACCCTGATATCTGAGTGCTTCGGGAGAAAGGGTCTTGGGTTGAGTTTTTAGACAGTGCTTCTTTGGGCGTCAGATAAGTGTTTGAGAGATTTGATGAGTAGTAAGGAGCTCCTGGGGGTGCTTTTGTAATACTATGAGACATTTGGGGAGAGGATGACAGAATAGTATGTAATTGCCCAAGACTGTTAGGTCGATTTTTATCTGCTGGATTTGGCACATGGTAGGAGCTTTAGAAACATGGAGTGTGTGCATGAACCATGCTCACACATGTAACCCAACAGTATGAGTGTCCTCTTTGACCTTGAGTTGGAGACCACATGCCAGTCCCTTACATTTTTTTTCTTTTTCCATGGTAATTATTATGGGTACATAATAGTTGTGTATCTTTATAGGGTACATGTGATGTTTTGATACAGGCACACAAGGTGAATTAATCAAATCAGAGTAATTGGGGTGTTCATCACAGTCCCTTATGTTTTGTTCTCTGATTTGATGACATGATGCACGTTTAGACCTAGCATTGTGCCTGACTTATGGGAGGTGCTCAGTTAGTGTTTTCATATTGTCCCCTCCCCCGTCTGTGGCCCCACCCTCTCTTCTTGACGTAGTTCATATAGATTCCTCCCTTTTTCCCCACATTTTTTTTTCTTTGTGGGTATGAGGCATAATTATGTATCATTATTGCAGCCAGACACAATTGTGTTCCAATTTCAATGTTGCCTTGTATTTTGTTTTATAATATTGATAACCTAGCTCAGCCTCAGTTTCCCCATCTGTAGAATAGAGTTAATAATAGCTATCACAGGATTCTTGTGAGGTTTTTAGATGAAATGATGGTGCAAGGTGGTACTCCGGTGTTTACCACCCAATGCGATGATGTGTTTTAGATGGTTATCCTTCACATGAGTTTAGTTATGACAACAGCAAGTAACATTTTGGTGTGTAATAGCTTACAAGCCCCTGTAACCACTTTATGTTAACTTTATTCTTATAAGATGTCATGAAATTGTGTCTGGGAGAGGCGAGGTGGCTTCCCCAACATCCCACCACTAAAAGTGGGGCAGCCACATTTCTGCACCAGGAAGCATCCTCCTGCTCATTCAGTGGTGCTGCCCTGCCTTGGCTCCTGTTCCAGCTTCAGAGACCCAGGGGCATTTTCAACATTCCGAAGCAAATGGAACACATCACCCGAGTTGCTACGAGATCATCTCTCCTCCTTGCTGGCCTTAATCCTGCCGAGTTCTACCTGGATTCTTTCTAGGAAGTCCAAGAGGCTGGAAGGGTGTGGGTTCCTTAAGTTCACAGTTCTTAAAATAGTGAGGGCCGATCCCCAACCAAGCCTATCTTTTTGAAGTCTGTGGTGGGAGGTGATCTCATGGGGGAGCAGGTCCCCAGGGAAGAGTGAGGGTAAAGAAAGCCAGACTGGGAATGACCTCCGCACACTGGCCTCTCCCTCCTGACCTCCATCCATCACTGCTCCCCTCTCCCGGCGTCTCCAGCCTCCTGGGGGATGGCTGTCTCTTCCTTTCTTTTTTCTTTAGCATCAGGGAGGATGACTCAAACACTGCCTAAGGGCACCAAAGGCATCCACAAATTGGTCCCAATCCCAGCTAATGAGGAAGGCAAGAGAGGAGACAGGCAGGCTGGGTCCTGTGGCTTTGGGCTGCGAGAGGAGGGGAGACGGAGGCAGCCAGCTAGGCCCTCCTCTGACCCCACGCAGCTCCGAGGCCCAAGGCCCCATGCCCCGGGCCTGTGGATCAGGTTTTTCTAAAACGTCTTCTGTTCCAAACCAGTAAATAAACACATCTCTCTCCAACCTCTCCCCCTCCTTTCCATGGACACATTTACCCACATGAGATCAAGTGGCTCCAGCAGCATAGTGGAGGGGTCGAAAGCACATCTTTCATTCAGAGCCCAAAAGATCTTCGTTTCCACCCCTGCTTGTGGGTCCCTGGATAAGCCTCTTGACATCTCTAAGCTTCGGTTTTCTCACCTGTGAAATGGATGCAGTAACACTCACTTTGGAGAGCTGCCAAGAGGAGGTTGATTTAGACATGTGAATTGCCTGGAACCCAATCCTTCAGGAAGTGGTGTCTTTTACCATTTTAAACAACCTCCTTCCCCTGACACCACCCCAACCCTCCACCCCCCACCCCAACACACACATTTAGAGCAGGCGACTACAGTACTGACACAAACCTAAGACCCATTTTTCAAACCACTCCCTTTCTTCTAAAATTGATACTTATATGACTTCTGCAGGGACCCTGCCCTCCCAGGCTGAACTGCAGCATCAACATCACTGATTAAATGCTCTCAGTGTCACATTGGCTCAGCCCACTCCCTCAAATGACACGGTTGTGGGGGAGGGGAAATACTAGCCAAGTAATGGCCAAGGTTGTTCTAAAGTCTTCCAGGCTAACTCCCTCCTTTCCCCATTGCTACGTAATCTCTTCTAATTTAAGGTGGTCTCCTCGGTTGATAAACTCAGCTGACTTCCTTTTTTTTTTTTTCACGCCTGGCTTGAAGTCGGAAATTATATTGGTAAGTCTCACTACTGTGGATGTTATTAATGTGCTTAACGGGCACTCAAGGCAGTTTAAAGATCTTAGCCTTTGCACTGCGCCTTTATCCCACCCTGGGGGTAAATAATGGGGATGCTAACACAGTCTGTAAAGGGGAAAGAGCAGAGGTGGCCTGCCTGCTTCACAGGGCAGGATGCTTTGATAGCCTGTCTGAGGGCGGGTGATGAAATCAGCTTCCCTCGTTTATATACCCCTTTCAAAAGGCCAATTCTCCCAACACAATGCACATTTCCAAGTCGTTTTTAATTTGGCATGAAAATGTCTTCTTTATCCCAGACAGGAGGCAGCAGAGTTAATGGGAAGCACACATCTGGGCAGCGGTGTTCTTCCCAGTGAGGAGCTGAGCAGCGGGGACAGGAGTGTGGTAAGGGATTAAAGATGACTCAGCCCCCATTGACCCCCTAGAATTTAACCCATCACGCTGGAATTGTGAGCTACCTATGGCTCCCAGGAGTGCCCATAGGTTCCCTCCTTTTCCTTCCTGGAGGTGGGGTATAGGGCAGTGGTGGTGTCAGTTAACCTTTTTGGTGGCCTTTAGTTCTTAGTCCCAGGCTATGGGGTGGTGGGATTCTCTTTGTGCTCTCTACTAAGTGAGTCCAAATCATTTCCTGGCTGGTCCCTCTTCTGCTGTAGACATTCTCCGTCCTGACCCTCTGGTGTGAGTGCTAAGATGGGGGTGTTGGCAGGAGGATGATGGGACAGGCTCTGAGCACACCCACGTCAAGCTTTCAGGATTCCCCATGGCTTGTTTTCATTCCCTCCCTTGCTCAGATTCTTGGTGTATGAATTCAAATTTAGCATGGATTTGTATCCAACACAAGGACTCCCTGATGGACAACTTTATGTTGATCGTGACCTTGTCTATGAATGCCTTGGGTCCCAGAGGAAGGTTCTCTGCTTAAGCTCATTCCATCATTATGTTGGTCTCAAGTTTTAGGCATACTTTTACCATATCGTAGTTTGTATTAATATATTATTTTTTTAAACAGCTCTTTCACGCTGACATGTGTAGCCTAAAGAACCCTGGGGTCTATTAATTCCTTTGGATTTCTGTAAAAAAAAATGTGTGTGCTCATGGCTTTCAGTAGATTCTCAAAGGGATCTCAAAAGCTAAAATTAGGGTGCTCATACATCCCCATTTTCTTGAGATGGTCCAGTATACAACAGTCCTTCTGGCATAATTTTTATTTCTTTTTTTTTGAGACAGGGTCTTGCTCTATTGTCCAGGCTGGAGTGCAGTGGCACAATCATAGCTCACTGCAGCCTCAAATTCCTGGGCTCAAGTGATCCTTCTGTGTTAGCCTTCTGAGTAGCTAGTACTACAGGTGGGTGCCACCACATCCAGCTAATTTTTACATTTATTTTGTAGAGATGAGGTTTTGCTATGTTGACTAGGCTGGTCTTGAATTCTTGGGCTCAAGTGATCCTCCCGCCTTGGCCTCCCAAAGTGCTGGGATTACAAGCATGAGCCTCTGTGCTCAGGTGGTGTAATTGTTAATGGCGACTCCTTTTACTCATAAAAGTGTCTTGGTGTGGATGATAAATTATAGTCAATCCTCATTCTTTGCAGATTTCTTACTCATGAATTTGCCATTGCTAAAATTTATCTGTAATCCCAAAATCAATACTCATGGTGCTTTCATGGCCATTCACTGACATGTATGAAGTAGTAAAAATTTGAGTTGCCTGACATGCACGTTTCATATGAGGTCAAACCAGGTGATACTCTATGTTCTTGATTCAGCTCTCATATTTTAAGCAAGTGTCCTTTTCATGGTCTATTTAGTACTGTGTTTTGTTTTGTTTTTTTATCGTTCATGTTTTTTTGTTGGTGATTTTGCTCTTTAAAATGGCCTCCAAACATACTGCTGAAGTGCTGTCTAGTGTTCCTAAGCACAAGAAGGCATGACATGCCTTATGGAGAAAACATGTTCAGGCATGAGTTATCACATCTTTCGCCATGAGTTCGATATGAATGAGTCCACAATAAGGTGTCTGTATCAGCCAGGGTTCTCCAGATAAACAGAACCAGTAGGCTCTAGATAGATAGATACAAGAGGAGATTTATTATAGGAATTGGCTCACACAATTATGAAGGCTGAGAAGTCCCATGATCTGCTGTCTGCAAGCTGGACATTGAGGAAAGCCGGTGGTGTAATTCAGTCTGAGTTTGAAGGACTGAGTTTCCAGAGGCCTATGGTGTATGTTTGGGTCTGAGTCTGAAAGCCCTAGAAACAAGAGTGCTGATGACTGAGGGCAAGAGAAGATGGATGTTTCAGCTCAAGCAGAGAGAGAAAATTCCCCCTTCTTCTACCTTTTTGTTCTATTCAAACCCTCAATGGATTGGATGATGCCCACCCACACTGGTGAGGGTGGTCTCCTTTACTCAGTCTATCAATTCAAATCCCAATCTTGATTGTGATGATTATAAATATATAAATATATGTATAAATGTATAAATATATCACAATGTATAAATATATCGGGATATCACATTGTAGGCTGTAAAATATACAGATTTTTTATTTGTCAATTATATTTTAATAAAGCTGAAAAAAATTAGACACAAACAAAAAAATGTTAATCTCTCCCAGAAACATGTTCACAGACACACCTAGAAATTTTACCAGCTACCTGGGCATCCATCAGCCCAGCCAAGTTGACACATAAAATTAACCATCAAAAGTTTAACCTTTGTCAATGTGGCACCTATATACATCTTCTTAAATCATACTTAATCTACAAATAAAGACAAAAACAAGGTCATACAAGAACCACATGTACTCACCATCAAATTGGTATTAACTGATCAACACATAAGTGCACATATGAGAATAACATCTATTGGATGTTGGGCAGGGGGGAGGTGGGACAGGGGGACGGGTATTTGTATACACAAAGAGTGCAATGGGCACCACCCGAAGGATGGACATATTTGAAACTCGGACTTGTGGGGGGGAAGGGCAACATACATAACCTAAACATCTGTACCCCCATAATATGCTGACATAAAAAAAAAAACAAGGTCATAATCCCACTTAAAATGATATAACTATCTTACATACAACTGATAATGTACTTATCGCTTCCCCAGAAGAGAAGGTAAAGTCCTTGAGTGATGTTTACTCTTCTGATATCTTATAACTTAAATACTATGATCTAAAATTACTTAAATACTGACATAGAGTCAATACATCTTATGTTACATGACAAAGAAATGAGAGGAAAGAAAGCAAAGACATGGTCTTAACATATGTATGTAAACACACAAATGAGGTTGAGCATGGTAGTGCACATGTATAATCTCAGCACTTTGGGAGGCTGAGGTGGGAGGATCACTTGAGAGCATCAGTTCGAGGCTTCAGTGAGCTGTGATGGCACCATTGTACTCCAGCCTGGGCAACAGAGTGAGACACTGTCTTAAACAAACAAACAAACAAATAAATAAACAAACAAATGAACCTCCCCCTCACATGTATTCAAAATAAGGAAGAAATACTCATGACAATTACAGTTCTTGTTTCTGTGATTGTAGATGGTATTTATCACTGCCTTCTTCTGTTATTCATTATGTATTTCCTATTTCTTCAGCAAGTATATCTCACCTGGTCATAGTTCTTTACCTAGCAGAGTGACCCCAAATCTTTATTCCGGAAGGGTCTGGGGCATTAGTAGTCCTGCCTGGATTGTGTTCTTGTCATTTTCTATTGACTTTTCTCAGGGCATGGTAATATTAAGAGGGGCCCTGAAGGATTTTATGCATTCCAGACATATTCTTTCTTCCTTTCATCGTGGAATAATAGTGCAATTTCTTTCTGGTGGCCCAAGTCAGTAGCCCCAGCCAACATCTTAGCTGCCTTTTTTGCCTTTTGACTCAGAGGCACGAGGAGCCCAAAGTGGTCAGATGACAATTTTGACTTTCGCTTCAGTGGAATTGCTGTTGTGTCTCCTGGTGGAAGTCTTCTTCCCTCTGGAACAGAGACCTCAAGGCCAGCAGAGCATAAAGTTGTGGGAGCAGGAAGCAAAAATTGTGCTAGTTGGTCACTAGGGGTAATAGTGAGTGGTGACACTCCCATTTTCACCCCTTGATTCCTGGACCCATGAATCCTGGCTATCAGAATAACAGCACTATTCCAGATGCATGCTGGGTATAAACTCCCCCCACCCCGCCCAATAACAGCACTATGCATCAAAACATATACAGTCTTCTGGCAAACCTTGCCTCAGCCCTGCAAGGTATTGCCACCTAGCTGGCACTGTAACTGAGTCTTCGGGATGCCATTCCATTGTTCTACCAAGGCTGCTACTTCAGGATGGTGGGAAAGATGATAAGACCAGTGAATTCCATGAGCATGGGCCCCTTGCCACAGCTTCTTTTGCTGTGAAGTAAATCCCTTGATCAGAAACAGTGCTGTGTGGAATACCATGACAGCATATGAGGCATTCAATAAGTCTACGGATGGTAGTTTTGGCAGAAGCATTGCGTGCAGAGGAGGCAAATTTGTATCCAGAGTAAGTGTTTATTCCAGGAAAGACAAAACACTGCCCCTTCCATGATGGAAACAGTCCAATATCATCAGCCTGATGCCAGATATCACTGGCTGATCATTCTAGGGAATAGTGCCACATTGGGGGTCAGTGTTGGTCTCTGCTTCTGGCAGATTAGTCAACCAGTGGCAGCCATAGCCAGGTCAGCCTTGATGAGTGGAAGTCCCTGTTGCTGAGCCCATGCATAACCTCCATCTCTGCCTCTATGGCCGTTTTGATCACAAGCCCATTAGGCAATAACAGCAGTGGCTGGGAAAGAGTCTGACTGGTATCACAGAGGGGGTCATCCTATCCACTTGATTATTAAAATCCTCCTCTGCTGAGGTCACCCTATAGTGTGCATTCATGTGGGATACAAACATCGTCGTGTTTTTGCCCATTCAGAGAGGTCTATTCCACATACCTCTTCCCCAAATTTCTTTGTCACCAATTTTTCAATCATGTCCCTTCCAAGTCCCTGATCATCCAGCCAAGCCATTGGTTACAGCCCACGAGCTAGTATATAATTGCATGTCTGGCCATTTCTTCTTCTAAGTGAAGTGCACAAACAGGTGTATTGGAGGAAGTTATACCCACTGGCGGGATTTCCCTTTACCACTGTCCTTCAGGGATGTCCCAAAGAGAGGCTATAGTGCTGCAGCCGTCCACTTTTGGGTGGTGTTCACATATTGTGCAGAACCATCTGTAAACCAGGCCCAAGTCTTCTCTTCCTCTGTCAACTGATTGTAGAGAACTCTTTCTGAGGCCACAGATGCAGGCTGGGAGAGAGAAAGTAATGTAGCAGGTATGGGGATCATGAGCATGGCCATTTCTTCATGTAAATTGCTTTTACCTTTAGGACCTGCTCAGGCTGATCATGTATATGATACTTCCATGTGTTGATGGAATGTTGCTGTGCATGCCCAACTTCATGGTTTTGTGGATCAGCTAACACCCAGTTCATGGAGAGCAACTCAGGTTGCATGGTAAGTTGGTGGCTCATGGTCAAGAGATTTCACTAAAGTAGAAGACTCTAAATATATTTTGAATTTATTTCCCAACCTTCCCACAAATGTCTTACCTACAAGTCCATAAAAGTTACTACTTCTTGCTCACGAGGTCAAATCAGCATAATGTCATCAATGTAATGGTATCTTGTAGAAGGGAAAGGCGGTCAAGATCCTTGAGGACTAAATTATGAAATAGGGCTGGAGAGTTGATATGTCCCTGAGACAGTGAAGGTGTACTGCTGGCCTTGCCAGCTGAAAGCAAACTGTTTCTGATGGGCCTTTTGCACGGGGATGAAGAAAAAGGCAATTGTCAGATCAGTAGCTACATACCAGGTACCAGGAGATACGTTAATTTGCTCGAGCTATAAAACAACATCTGGTACAGCAGCTGCCACTGAAGTCACTACTTGGTTAAGTTTGCAATAAGCCACTGTCTTTCTCCAAAATCCATCTGTCTTCGCACAGGCCAAATAGGCGATTTGAATGGCAGTGTGGTGGGAATCACCACCCCTGTATCTTTCAAGTCCTTGATGGTGGTACTAATCTCTACAATCCTTTCAAGGATGTGGTATTGCTTTTGATTTACTATTTTCTTAAGTAGAGGCAGATTTAATGGCTTCCACTTGGCCATTCCCACCATAATAGCCCTCACTCTACAGGGGATTCTGCCAGCTGCTAAGTATGTCTATTCTAATTATGCACTCTGGAACTGGTGAAATAACCACAGCATGGGTTTGGGGACCCACTGTACCCACTGTAAGATGAACCTGAGCTAAAACTTCATCGATCACCTGACCTCTGTAAGCCCCTACTCTCACTGGAGAGCCACAGTGATATTTCGGGTTCCCTGGAATCAGTGTAAGTTCAGAGCCAATGTCCAATTGTCCCCCAAAGATCTGATTATTTCCTTTCCCTCAATATGCAGTTACCCTGATAAAAGTTTGTAAGTCCCTTTGGGGAAGGCTGGGAGAAAGATTGACAGCATACATTTTCGGAAGAACTAGAGTTCTTCCTTGGAGGGATTCCACCTCTCCTTCATTCAAGGGATTTTGGGTCTGTAAATTGGCTCAAGTCTGGAAATTGATTGAGGGGCTATGACTCTGTTTTTATGATTTGAGTTAGGCTTTTGTTCACTTGACCTAAAACTTTTCTGCTATACAGATCAAGAAAGACTTCAGTAAGCTCCCCATTTCACATCCAGGAACACCAGGATTAAATGGCCAACACCATAGATCTATATGAGTAGACTATTCTGATTACTGCTTCAACTCTACTATCTATTATGGTGGTTGTGCCCACCTTGCATTTGGCAGTTGAGTGCCACCACTTGGATCTAATTACTCCTGTTGTGTTTAGATTTTCCAGTTGAATGGCTACAGTTCCCACTGTAAGGTCCAGCCTCCAGAAAAGAGCAATCATGAAACTCTTCGAGGATGCTGGGGCTCCCTTCACAAATTTATGTCTCAAAGTATTGGTGAAAGTTATGTCTTCTTGATCTTCTCACTGTGGGTGAGTAGTCTTAAATGACAAATCCACTCCTTAACATTCCAATCTCCCTAATCCTTTGAATCTCTTTTTCTGCATTAAACCAAGGGAAGCTGGACACTTCCAGTTCACTCATGGCGGCCCAACTTTTGATCTGGGTTTCAGCCAACCAACCAAACTGTTAAAGCCTCCCCACCCACAACATTTTTTCTGAAATGGGGTCTTGCTCTAGCCTGGGTGTGCGGTGGCATGATCATAGCTCACTGTAATCTCAAACTCCTGGGCCCAAGCAATCCTCAGCTTCCCAAAGTGCTGGGATTATAGGTGTGAGTCACCAGGCCTGTGAGTCATTTTTAACTTCCTGAGCTCCAACATTAAATGTATAATCTCTGCATAGTTGAGTTATATCAATAAATTCAGCCTGATCTAACTTACTTTCTTCCACCACTATCCCACAGTCTTAATAGTCATTCTTACTCATATTCCGCAAATTTCTGCTTGTATAAATTAGAAAACTCAAGTACTGTCAATGTGTCACTTAACGATGGGGATATGTTTTGAGAAATGTGTCATTAGGTGATTTTGTCATAGAGTGTACTTACACAAACCCAGGTGATATAGCCTACTACATACCTAGACTATATGGTATAACCTATTGCTCCTAGTCTGCAAACCTGTACAGCGTGTTACTGTACTGAATACTGTAGGCAATTGTAACACAATTTTAAGTATTTGTGTATCTAAACATAGAAAAGGTACAGTAAAAACATGGTATAAAAGATAAAAAATGATACAGCTGTATAGGGCCCTTACCACGAGTAGAGCTTACAGGACTGGAAGTAGTTCTGAGTGAGTCAGTGAGCGACTGATGAGTGAATGTGAAGGCCTAGGATATTACCATACACTACTGTGGACTTTATAGACACTTAGGCTACACTAAATTTATGAAAATATTTATTTCTTCAATAATAAATTAACCTTAAATTACTGTAACTTTTTTACCTTATAAACTTAATTTTTTTAACTTTTTTTTAACTTTTTGACTCTTTTGTAATACTTTATATTCTTATTCTATAAGCTCTTTTCCATTTTTAAATTTATTCTTTTACTTTTGGAGCTTTTTTGTTAAGAACTAAGACACAGACACACACATTATCCTAGGCCATTATCCTAGACCACACAGGGTCAGGATTATCAGTATCACTGTCTTCCACCTCCACATCTTGTCCCACTGGAAGATCTTCAGGGGCAATAACACATGTGGAGTTGTCATTTCCTATGATAACAATGCCTTCTTCTGGAATACCTCCTGAAGGACCTGACCTGACTGAGGCTGTTTTATAGTTAACTTGGTTTTTTTTTTTTATAAGTAGAAGGAGTACACTCTAAAATGATGATAAAAAGTATAGTATGATAAATACATAAACAAATAACATGGTCGTTCATTATCATTATCAAGTATTACGTACTGTACACAAGTGTGCGCGCCATACTTTCATGCAACTGGCAGTACAGTAGCTTTACTTACACCAGCATCACCACAAACACGTGAGTACTGCATTGCTCTACAAAGTTAAGACATTTAAGATGGCTATGTCAAGATGTTACTAGAGGGCAGGTGACAGCAATTTTTCAGCTCTATTATAATCTTATGGGACTACTATCATATCTATGGTCCATCATTGACCAAAAAGTTGTTACGCAGGCACGAATTTAGTTGTTTTGAAGTGTAGAGCCCCTCCTCATGGTCCATACTTCATACCTCACCTTTAGAGACCTGCTGGGACTTCAGTCTATTTGTAGGTCCAGAAGTAAAGAGGGTGGTGAAGAAGTGTCCTCACTTCTTGCATGTCTTGCATGGTGGCTGCCCCATGGGAGGCTATCCCTATTTCCTTCGGCAATACAGATTAATCTCCAACAGAGATTAAACCTCAGACAGAGGTGGAAAGGCCCCACACTAGGGTGGAAATGCTCCTGCCATGGGGACTGGGGAAGCCACTCCACTGGGGGAGGGGACAATGCTTCTATTGGCAAAGAAGAGTCATTTCGGGACTCAACGTCCCCATCTTCATCAGATCTTCCCACAGATCCTCATTCCAACTTAAAGGATTCGATTCTTTCCCAATCAATGCCCTCACTTTAATAGCAGACACCCTGTAAGGCTGGGAATTCAACTTGCATTGTAATTACACCAATCACAAAATGAGGTTCTGCATTTGATTTTCAGCAATTTCAGCCCATGGCTACAGGAGATAAGGCTCTCCTTCAGTGCATGCCTAGAAGCTTTTAGGTCATTCATGAATTGCTTGAGCTTGGAATTCAAATCCTTAAGCTCATACTTTTCTTTCACCACTTTGTTCAGTGACATTAGGAGCAACCACCCAACATCATTATATTCCTTAGATTTCCAAACATGTTCAAAAGTATCATATACAGAGTCTCTAGCACCTTGCTTTTTGTAAATGCTTGATGAACAGTATTCAGTGCAGATATTCTTTTTATCTCTAAAACAGTTTACTCCATGGATTATCTCTACTTAATTTACTACTGGAAATAGTCATATGTGTCTTTAAATCTAATCAGATTGGAGAGCCAATTCCAGAAACCTGAGAACCAATTCAGAAAACTCATCCTTAAAATTGTGTTTCTCTAGAACCACTCTCAGTACCAAAATCTGTAATTTATGGAGGCTGAGAAATCCTATGATCTGCCACCTGCCATCTGCCATCTGCAAGCTGGAGAACAAGGAAGGCCAGTGGTGTAACTCAGTCTGAGCCAAAAGGCCTGAGAATTGGGGATGGGGTCGGGGGTCATGGTGTAAGTCCCTGTCTCAGTCTGAAAGCCTGAGAATCAGGAGTGCTGATGACTGAGGGCAGGAGAAGATGGATATATTAGCTCAAGCAGAGAAAGTAAATTTGCACTTCCTTTGCTTTTTCGTTCTATTTGAGCCCTCAACAGATTGAGTGTTGTCCACTCACATTAGCAAGAACAATATTCTTTACTCAGTCTACCAATTCAAATGCTAAGTTCTTCCAGAAACATGCTCATGGACACACATAGAAATAAAATTTTACCAGCTATTTGGACATCCCTTAGCCCAGTCAAGTTGACACATAAAATTAACCATATCATGGTGTCTCTAAAGAGAAACACACTATTTTTAACATTATAAATTGATGGGATTATGGAAATGTGACCAGAGGCTTACAGGAACCTAACCCTGTATTTCCCCTAAGTACAATGCCTCAGTATTTGCTAATTCAGGTGACTTTATAAAACAAAATGAAAATTGACTGTATTTTGTCACTCTTGCTAAAATTAATTATTTTATGAGACAACCAGATTGCAATCAGTCAGACTTGGTTCCAAAACCCTGCTTTGCTTCTTATTAGTTTGTGACACCTTGAGTGGTCACTTCCCCTGGATAGGCATGAGTTTTCTTCTCACTAGGATGAGAATGATGCACTTGGGGTTCCCTTCTCCTTTGTCTTGAGGAGAGCAGCCTGTTACTTTCTCGGAGAAGTGGGCTCTCTTGTGGAAGAAAGCTCTAGATGACAGTTGCAGGTTCTTTCCTGTGTCTGGGACAGACTGACCTCTCTGTTAAGTCCTCTTGTGATCATGACTGAAGTGGGCTCCTGCTAGGGCCTCTTGTTGGGGGTGCTTGTCATTGCACACACAGTGGAATCCATCCCCTCCCTTTTCTACTACTTCCTCCTTTCATGGACTGTCCTCAGATCTGGAGTTCTCAGTCCGTAGGAGCCCATCAAATAGACCTACCGTACTGGTAGCATCCTGGTCTCTTTTACAGGTACACAATAAAGCCTAGTGGGGAACATCTAAATGACCCAATAAAAAACCGGAAGACAAAGGAGTCTTCACTATCATGTACAGAGTGCCCACAAAGAGTTGGGTATTATACTATGTACTTTAATAAATTGCCCTATGTTCCTACAAAAACTTTTCTAGTTAGATATTATTACGTCCATTTAAAAACAAATGTGGAAACTGAAGCTAAGAGAGTTAAGACATTTGTCTATTACACTCAGTAATAAGTAAGTAGCAGTGTGAAGAATTCAAACTCAAGTTTTTCTCACCCAAATCCCATCATTTTCACTCCTCCGTGGCGTCTCCAATAAAGTCTGCTTTTGGGGGTGAGATGGCGGGGGGGACGTCACTTTTGAAGTCACATGATCTTTGACTCCCTGGGGAATTTTGAGAGAGAAAGCAGATCATATTGTATAATGGAAACTCCAAGGAGGTCAGTAATTTCTCAGGAACCCTGGATCCCAGTGCCCCATCTGCAGACCCTGGTGTAGGAGCAATAGTGGTCCTCCAAATTAGTTGTTTCCCCATGGGCACCCATGGCCTGTGGCTGCTGTTTGTGGAAGGTCATCCTATTAGGCTTGCTTGCTTTCTGCTGCTTTCGAGCACCCTTTTTCAGAACAGGAGCTCAGTTGCAACACTCTCTTTTGCTTGGCTCCAGGACAACTTTTCCACTGTCACCGCCCTGTAGCCTCAGCTGGCACAGAAATTCCAAAATAAATGAACGTGTTGTAAATCGGGAGAAAATATTGTGTCCTTGTGGTGTTGATGTTGATTGCAGCTCAGCGCTCAGGCAGCGATGACCACAGCTCAGGCTGCATATTTCTTTACCCAAACACGCAGGGAGGCTGCCGAGGCCAGGAGGTCTGCAGACGCCTCCATTCAGTACGCACTTCAGCTTCTTAAAGGTGTGTCAGGCTGACAAAGTGCTGTTGATCTGCAGTCACCAGCCAGGTCAGGGGCCCAGCCTGTCAAAGCCAGGCTGAGACAAGACGCACCAGTCTTCCCACCGCGGTGTTTGGGAACAGAGGCCTGCCGATAACACCTTGGCAGGAGGTACCCCCTGGAGCAGCGTGGTGCTGGCCTTGGGAGTGGCCCTCAGGCCTGGGATTGATTGGGGCTGGCACGACACAGGCTGTAGCTGACTGAGGCCCTGTGGTGAGAGGTTTCTTGGGCTGAGGGTAGGGTCTGGATTTGCATGTCAGAGTTTGGCTGCAGGCTCTGGGGGGGGGGTCTTGAAAGTTTGACCACCCAGCATCATTTTGGTAGGGAAATGAATAAAAGAGGAACACGATCTTTGAAAAGGGATACGGGCAGGTGGAGGGAGAAACTGATTTGTCACAAGGATTATTTTCCACCCAGCACAAAGATTCGGACTGAATTTTTCAGGCAGCAATAGGGATTCCTGTGCAGGTTACTTTCCCAGAGTGTTTGGGATAAGACATCTGGTATTTTTTTCTCTCCAGCAATCCCCATCCACTGCTTTAAGACATTGCTCCTCCTACCGTCCAATCATGTGACTCGGTGGTACAGCCAATCAGAGTCTCTCATGCTCCTGGATGTGAGGACGGGACATGGACTTGATCTGCCAATCACAGGACTGCATTCTTCTGGCAGGAATAGATATTTGACCCCAGCTGGATCCATCAGGATCCTTTCCTCGTACTTTTTTTTTTTTTTTTCTTTCTCCTTGGAATTTTGGATTTGGAGGAGGAGGTGGCTTGCCTTTTAGGCTGGAGAGGTAAAAGGTATGAATTGGAGATGGCAGGTGGCCATCTTCTTTACAATTTGGAGACGACCCATTTGCGAATAGGAGAGAATGAAGGCCACACACAGAGAGCGCGTCAGTATCAAGCCTTGGGGAAGAGGGTCGGAGAGGGTCTTCAGGATTATGCTTGAATCTCTGGGCGTAAGCATGCCTGAAGCCAGGTTCATCCTTGGATTTTCTGGTTAAATGGGTTAATACAGTCTTCTGTCCTTTTTTTAAAAATCTCAACTAGTTTGAAAGTTCTATCTAATACTAAAGTAGTAGCTTGTGGCTCAGCCTTGGACAAATCAAAAGTGTGTTTCTGAGGGGGAGAAGACTGGAGTTGGGAAAGGAATTATGGACAGTTATTTTATGAAAACCATGAATGACAATGGTCTGAGGTCCCACCTCTATTCCTTCCCATTCATTTAACATGCATATATGCACTAAATGCCCACTGTGTGCCAAGTCTGTGCCCAGGCTGGGGCTGTTAAAATGAATAAGGTGAAATCTCTGCCCTCAAGTAGTTCACAGTCCAGTTGGAAAAACAAACAGGCAACGATAATACATTGTGAGGTAATACAGCGCTAGGATTGGACTACAATGCTTGGATGGAAGACTGGTCCCCTGGGAACCTGGAAGAAGCCAGCTAACCCAGGGTAGAAGGGGGATCAGAGACTACCAGAGGAGGCACACCTAAGCTGAGTCCTAAGGGGCAAGGCTTCCTGGAGGTGGCAGTGCAGATGTAGCTGGATGTTCAGGAATAGCTCACCACCCCAAGCGCCTTCAAATGAGTTATCATTTCTGAGCATAATGTGGGGCGGTAGAGAAGAGCTGATGTCCTGAGTTGTACAAAGTAAGTTACAACAGATTTAGTCCTTTTTGAAGTGAAAAATCTCCAGCGGACTGATGTAGTAAAGGGAGAAAAGACAAATGAACATACAGCCATAGAATTATATTTATTAAATGTATATCGTGTTTTTTTGGTACCATCTCTGGTGAGTTCTGAAATGGTTGAATGGCCAAGTCCCAGACAGCAAGAACCACAGGTCATTAGGGGTAAAGGTTGGGAGCCATATGCTTATATGAGAGTGGAAATAACCATCGAATGCTTTTTAAAAGTAACTTTATTGCTTATTTAAAATGCTCATTGCTATTTTTTTAAAAATAAGAAGAAAACCCATGAATCACTCAAAATACTATCATGCAGACCTTTCTACCACTAACATTTTGGTGAACTCCATCTAGGCATTTTTCTAAGGATATATTTACATAGGTTATGTATACACAGAGCTATATGGTGTGATTTTATAAAAATGGGATCATACTATATATGCATTCTTATATAATTTGCTTTTTATAACTTGATGATATGTTGTGTTAAACTTTACAATCTAACAAAGAAATATAGATACAATTTTTTAGTGGTTATATAATATTCCATTGAATGAAAGTATTGTACATGAATGAATGCTATTGAACTATTGATGGACACTTAGGGGGTTCCCAAATTTTCACTAGGTTTTGATGGCAGTGCTGTGATAAGCCTCTCTGTAAATGCAGTGGGGTTCCTTAGAATATGCCACATTGGAGACCAGCACAGCATTTCTCAGACGCTCACTTTATCCTTGGAACATATCACTGATTCCCTGATTGGTTTGCATCTAGGAATCATGTTATGGATCATGTATGTTTAAACACTAGCTTCCCACACAGCAGGACCAGATGCTTATTCTATGAGAGGCAGTTGGGAACTGAGACCAGTTTGAGAGATCAAGAGATTCATGTCTTCCACATCAAGCTTGCCCTGGACTCAGGCTCACTGAGTGGAGGTTTTTCAGAATCATGCGCACTACTTAGATGGTTTCTTTTCATTTCTCTGTTGCAATCATACATTGTTGAATTTGTATTTGTTAAATGTTCATATAACATAATCTGCTTTATGTGCTGTACATCATTTTGCACTTGACCAATTATCTGCTTAGGGTAACCTCCTAGAAGTGTGATTACTGGCCAAAAGTCTGAACAGTTTTCATGCTGATACATATTGCCCAATGGCCCTACAGAAATATTGTACCAATTTAGTGATTCCCTTTCACCATGGGGTAACACATTTGTGGTCATGCTTGGCTAGGGAGTTTTTCAACTCTTCTTGATTGTGGGAATCCTGCATTGAAAAGGAATCCCTTTAGGCAGTGTTAATGAGAATCACTTTAATTTGGTGGCCCCATGGACATTTGCATTCAAGGTCTAGGCAAAGGACAGGGTATCTTTGTGCAAAGGGCCCTGCAATAGAGGCTGAGGATGCAGAGATGAACCTCAGCTTATCCCTGGCCTCAACCTCTTATTCTAGGTGTGGGGCTGGAAGGGATTGGGGAGGAGACCAGCACAGAAACCATGGTAACACATGACTGGGTGGGCAGGCGCTGGGGGGCATGACTGATGACCAATCAGGAGCTATTGACAGTCACAGGATGTTCAAATATTCCTTTCAGGAGATGATTGTTCCAGGCCCATCACAATCCACCTGCTCTGCTCCTTCTTCCTCCCTCACATTCTCTCGATCCACTCCTTTGCTGTCCGTCTGCTTTTTCCAAGAGTGGTTTTTAAATATTTTGATCGTGCCTTCTTTCACCAGTAAAGTGATTTTGATGAGGTGCCCACAATATGTGTATATTTATTTATGTATTTATAAATAAAACATATAAATAAAAGCTGCTGTGAAAATATATTATGCAATCATAAAATATATTCAAAAGCAGAACATTTTAAAGGATGAGATAAAAATGAAATAATGTTTTAAATGTCTCACTAACTGTACTAGCTAAATACACATCGGCAAATGTGCCTTTGAGGTAAGGTTAATTGTAAATGAAGGTGGATATATAGCCACCCATTTTTTCAAATAGTCTTCTTAATATTTTGATTTTTATGGATAATTTTCTTATCATATTTGATAAAGTAGCTGATGGACAGCTCTCCAGAAGCAGGGATAGTAGGATTGTCATTTTTTATTTTCTTATTGTCACTGGTGCGTGCGTTATTGGTATTGTCCTCCACCCATACTTTATTTGCAAGCATTCTTTTAAAAGCCATTTGTCCATTCTGCAAAGCTGAGTTTGGTTAAAATTAGGCAATATAAAACATTAATCTACTTAACAAGGCACATCTAAACTTTAATACATATATAGAAATGCTCTGAAATCAAGCAAACCAGGAAGGGTATCACTGGCAGCCTTCTGTGTTGTGGGAACCCCACTCAACCCTCAGCACACCTTGCACACTGTGCTATGTTACCCCTGACGTACGCACCAAGGAAGATTGCAAGTGCCAATTTAGACATTAAATAGCATAAAGCTTAATTAATTTATTTTTAAGAGGCAATAAATGTGCATTGCAAGGCTAATATTTTCTTTCGGTCCTGGGGATGTTGTGTGCATTCTCTGGAATGTTAAAACTATCTCTGGAGACTATTTACTGATATCATAGTGAGGTAGATTAAATGTGGCTGCAAATTCTTTGTTCCTCCTCCCATTGAGCAGTAGAATCTCATCGCTTATCCCTTGAATCTCAGCTGAACTAAGTGATTTGCTTGGCAGAAAGAACAAGGGTGGAAGTGACATTCCAGGATTTCAAAAGCAGGATCATACAAAGCCTTAAAGCTTTGGACTGGACCTCTTGGGACACTCTCCCTGGGAGCCCTGAGCTATTGCATTAGAACTTTGATTACCCTGGCTGATACTGCCATGCTTAGCCTAGACTTCTGGCAATCCCAGAGCAGGTATTAGAAGTGGGAGTGAAGCTGTCTTCTGCCCATCCACTGGTTGAATTCTTTGTTGACACCCGTGGAACAGAATAACCAGCCAGCTGTGCCCTGCCCAAATTCCTGACCCATAAAAGTGTGAAATATAATAAAATGGTGTTGTTTAAGACAGCACATCATGAGGCTGTTTGAAGCAATAGAGGACCTAAACCTATGGCTTCTCACTTTCAGCTAGATGCATACATAGTCTTTATTGACTTTTAGTGAGTACTTCCTTCCTAGCTTCATTTTTATCTCTGAATATACTTTCCAGTGGTGTTTATAGATTGTGATTGCCATCTCTGTGAGAAACTATCACTAGCAAAACTGCAGATCTTTTCAGACTCATGGGGAGATGTGACTATTCCTGTATCACCAACTCCTAAGGCTGGATCTGATCTGCAGCCCCTGGATCCAGTTCTGTCTGGAGATTCTCAGTCCCAGAGCTTTTTCTCCTCCTTGGGGTGCTGTCCATGTGGGAAAGTTTGTCTGAGGTCCTCAGCTAGTGGGGTGGGACCTGTACCCACTCCATCTTTTCTTACCAGTCCCCAGTCTCCTGGGTCTTGCTTTTGCATTGATGGAATTCTCAGAACAATTTCTCTCAGAACTAGGCCTTCAATGCATCTCTGCCTGGCAGATGTTGTATTCTTGTCTCCTACCCCCAGAGTGACTTCTTTGGCTCCCTAATACTTGACTGAGATCTGCTTTGAGCCAAGGAAGTTCAGTCAGGACCAAGTCTTTGGGCTGCTGGTCCTTCTTTGAGGGAGTGTCAACTTGTCCCCTGATGTCATGAATCAGGGAGTCCTTGCCAACTCCTCCTTCCCCAGGTTCCCTTTCCTCCTTACCACAAAGCCAGCCTGGCTGGGCATGCTTTACTTTTTCTCCGAAATGAAAACTAGTTAAGACATCATATCAGTTATCTATGGCCACAATGATTCTGGTAACCAGATACCGCAAAACTGAGTGGCATAAAACAATAGATATTTCTTATTGCTCAGGAATCTAGAATTTGCCTGTTGGTTCTTGTGGTCTCAGCTAGGCTTACTTGTGTTCTGCAGTAAGCTGCAGGTCTGGTCGGTGGCTCTGCTGTTCTTGGTTGAGCTTTCTCAGATGATTGGGGGTTAACTGGCTGTAGGCTGGTACAGGAAGCCTTGGCTGGAAAAATTGGACTGTCCTTATAATCCTCCAGCAGGCTACCCCAGTCATGTTGTGAGGCTATCACCGTCTTATGGTGGAAGTAGAAACATCCAAGTGCTTTTTTTTTTTTTTTTTTATCTTCTACTTTCCCACTGACCAAAGGCCAAGACTAGAGTCAGAGTGGGAGGGGGCTATAAAGTTACAGGGCAAAAGATAGCCATAGGGAGGCCATTAATTGACCATTAATGCAATCAACTTATCAGTAAGACCAACATTCTCTTCTGCCAAACAGTTGCTAAAATCTGAGCTGGAACAACAGAAAGGCAGTTGCTTGGTGGGAGCTGTAGTCATGAGGGAATGTGATTATTGGCAGACACACAGTGCTCAAGCAGAGAAGCAATGAAGAAATATCCTGCTCACATTCTCCCTTTTATTGACCAAACCCAACCTGAAGCCAGCCAGTGAAAGAGCCCAGAAGACAGAGGCCATAAAGGTCAGCCTCCCTCATCAGAGAGCAGGACAGGGGAGGGGAGCAAGTGAATCTGGGTGCATGTGTCAAGCAGATCATCCCAACTTTAGCCACATCACTGAGACAGAACTAAAAAACCTTCCTCATAACTCTAAGCTCAGGAACTTCGAGGTGGGCTAGTTCCAAACAAAGCCACACTCAGTCCCCTCCCTCCCTCTCTCAATCCTCTCCTTGCATTGGTTAGGTTCTCTGAGATGCAGATGACAAGACAGGTTTAGATTTACTGGGAGAAGTGACTGTGAGGAGAAAAAGGGGAGGAAGCCAGAGGAGGTTTGGAGAGCCATTAGGCCACGATGCATCTGTAAAGGGAGAGAAAGGAGAGTTGGGCAGGTAGAGTCTCAGACTGCAGTGCAGTTCTAAAGACGTTTCACCTAGGCCAATGGGAAGTCCTTGAACTGAAGTCCCCATCAGAGGAGTCCCGTGTTTTACAGCAACTGTATGCCTTAGTATCCCCACCATGCTTGCCCTTGAGCTGAGAGCAGCCGTGAGATGCGTGGTCTGTGCACACACAGTGCTGCATTCAGAGAGTGGCAGCTGGAGCCATCAGTCAATTATGCACCTGGCAGCAGGAGATTTGAGTTGCACATTTTCATGGCTTCTTCCCTCTTTTCCTCCCTCCTTTCCTTCCTTCTTTCCTTCCTCCTTTCCTTCCTCCTTTTCTTCTTTCAGTTAATATTTTTGGAGTACTTTTTAGGTTCCCGGCTTGGTGCCAGGTACTGGTGTTAAACAACAAATAAGACAAACATGATCTCCACCCTTACGGAGCTTGCATGCATTCTTCTTTATGATTTTTTGTCGTGTTCTGTTGAATGATCGCAACTGAAAGCACTTTTGAGTGGAGGGAGGGACATCTACCTAGTGCTTTGCCTTCTCCCCACCTCTTCACCCCATGGAGACTAGTCAATTGCCTGGCACGTCATTAAGATGGCCATATTTTCTAAGTCCAAACCAAAGCCATTCTTATTTGTGAATTTATTGACAACAAAAGTCATAAAAAACTGTGAAAGTTAAATCACATTTCTTTATACTTTTAATGAGTCTCCTTCAAGAATTAGGGCAAATTCATAGAACTGAACAGATCCCAGGAAATCCAGGCTTCATGTCAAATATAGCAAACAGGTTGACTTAGACAGACTTGCTTGGGTGCAAAAACAGAGATTCATCTAAGTTATTCATAGGCTTGTCATAAGTTTACATGTGCATGGGAGCTCAGGAAAGCTACTCAGCTGGCCTTGGAAGAGCAAGAACTCCAGCAGAACCTGGGCCACACAGAGAATGGAAGTGGAATTGTAAGGTCATCTGGAACCCTGGGTGGTGCCAGGAATGTCGGCCCCAGGAGTGCATGGATCTTGACTCTGGTGTTCCACCGTTTTCATGAGTCATCTCTTCTCCATGGCTTGTTCTTCTCTTCCTACTGACTGATTTCCTCAACCTCTGTCCTGTATATTCTCTTGACCTCATCGTTGCTGGCCCTCATAGCTTCACCTTGTTCATGATGCGTCATGATCCCTCTTGTTTCTCTCTATCTCATGATCTTTATCCATCTGTTGTGAGATGCTTTGCTGTCCTGGTATTTCTTAGTTCAAATTCTAGAGGGAAAAATCTGATTGGCCCAAGTCTTCTTTTGACAGTCCACCTAATTGGTGCTGGATTGAGGAATCTAGTTCTGAAGTCCAATTGTGGATCAATTATTAATAGCTGGGAGAGCTGGGGTAGAACTCATATAATCCACACAGGTGTCCAAGGCTTTCCCTTATCCTGGGGCAATCACTGTGCTGGGTTCCCTTAGGAGAGAGTTATGATTTTGTCAATCTGGGTGCACGTGTCAAGCAGGTCATTCCAACTTTAGCCATACCACTGGGACAGAACTAAAAAACCTTCCTCATAACTCTGAGCTCAGGAACCAATGTTGAAAATATGGCATTTAAAAATCTTATTGGGTTCTGCACCATAGTTATGGTGAATGAAATAAGGGTGTTATACACTTGCTATATCCTGAGGCTTTTCATATAAACAAATCCACTCTTCCTATTTACCAGCCTGAGGATGGGGTGGTCAATGTTAAGGGAAAATTTATCAAGTCCACACTGTAGCAGGAGCTATGCTAGATGTTCTGCATTCATTATTTCCCTTGATGGTGACAATAACCCTATGAAGTAAGCACTGTCCACATTTTACAGATGACAAAACTGAGACCCATAGAGGTTAAGTAACTTGCCAGAGGTCATACGAATAGCAAGTGATCGGCCCAGGATTCAAACTTCTGTTTTAGACTGCATGTCTGTACTCTTTCTTCTTCTAGAACCCACTCCCCATGCCCTTCAAGAGGGCCACTTATACACGGCTCATACAGAACTCAAAACACTCCCCTCTCTGCCCGCTTTGGCCTGACACACAGATTTCCTCAGGATCCAGGAAACTCTGTCCTTTACTTATTTCAGAATCCTAGTGACTGTCTAGTTCCCAAGGATGGTGACTGCGTGCTGTCTGCCCCCATCTTCGCGCTGTGCTGGCCCTCTACCATATACCTTCCCCTGAGGTGGTAAAAATCATTTTGCATTACAGGGTGTTAGAAGGCCTGAGTTCAAGTCTTGGCTCTGCTGCTAATGAGCTGGGTGACCTTGAGTCTGTTTTTCTGATGACAAATGAGAAGGATTTTTAAGCTTCTTTGAGTCTCTATGGGTCATGCCCCAGATAAAGCCTGGGTTTTCTCAGCTTATCTCCATGTCTGAAAGACCACTGGCTTTGGCTCACGGCCCCAAACCTCTGAAGACTCAGTCCTTCAGGGTAGATCAAGGCTCTTTCACAGCCTACTGCTGCCTGGAGCCACCATATGCAGTTTTTGGGAAATTGGAGAAGCCTAGGTTGCCCTAAAAGGGCTTGAATTTTGAGTAAATGCTACTTTCCATTGGATTTAGGGCCTTTCACATGGGAGGCATGTGAAATATAGCTGAGTAGGAGAGAATAATTCTCCATAGTTTAAATTCATTTTCTCTGGCTGTTTTCTAAGACCATGCTTTTGATTTGCCAAAGTCCCACGGGTTCACATGAATCATCCTAACCTGCCCAAAGTCCCAGCCCACAGATGCAGAAGTCCACCCAGTGGGGAGTCGTTGCCTTCCCTTTCATTCGTGTTGAGTGCTAAGGTGTATTTGCTGGCACTAGGCTTACAACAGTGAGCAAAACAAATAGGACCCCTTCTTTTGGACTGCTCATGATGTGGAGGAGAAGATAGTCAATAAACAAGTGTTAAATATGTGATTCTAACTTCTTAAGCAATTCTTCTTTATATATCCTGTGGGGAGTAAATCAAATGGTGCTAATATATTTTTTTAAAAAACTGTTTCTTAGTATTATGCATTACAAATAAGATCTCATTGTGAATGAGATCCAAGTATCCCAAGGGTTTCCCTTATCCTGGGGCAATCAGTGTGCCGGTTTCCCTTAGGAGATCACAGTGAGACCAAGTAAATCACAGTCCAACCACAGGAGCTGATGCTATGTTAAAGCTGACATACCCCGGGAATCTCCTAAGAAGCAGCAGGACATGGTCAAATTTGCTTGGTTCTGTAGTCAGTCAGGCCTATGCTTAAATTCCCATTCCTCCACTTACTAGGTGGGTAGCCATGGGCAAGTTACTTAATCTCTCTTAGTATGGATGTATCATTTATCAAATAATCCAGATGATGGTGTAGCTTTACGTGAGATAACAAATAGGTGTCCATTAAATATCCATTTTCAATCTTTTCCCTAAGAGTGAATTAGTAAGTGACAAAATAGATTTTGAACCAAACAGTTTAAGAAGGAAACGGTTATGCAGACATTTTTGAATTAAGCCTATTGCTCCATGTAATTACTAGATAATTTTTGCATTTATTCTAATTACTCATTAAATGCTTAATTAATTCTTACTTTGTGCCAAAGCTACTAGTTCTGCTAGGTTATGGGGATACAGTGGTAACTAGGACACAGTCTTTGCCTTTGTGGAGCTGTTTTTAAATTATTTGTTGCCTTTGATTACTTCCTTTTTTTCTTTCTCTCTCTTTTCCTTCTTTCCTTCCTTCCCTCCCTCCTTTCTTCCTTTCTTTCTTTCTTTCCTTCTTTCTTTCTTCTTTCTTTGTCTCTTTTTTCTTCCTTCCTTTCTTTTTTCCACCAGTGGATTTTTCATGTGGGATAATGTTTTAGAAAGCATGATTAAAACGATGTCCTTTGCTTCTCATATGAGGAAGAGCCCATAATTAGGACATTATTGCTATAGAGAGTGACTCTTACATAGAAGGGATCCAGGGAGAGTATTTGTTGTGTAGGAGCATTAATTACAACCATGTGGACCAACAGCCTGTTATGGAAATAATCCTTTTATTTGTGTAGCTCTTTACAGCAATGGGATGTGCCATCCTGGAAGCTGACCTGTATCACTCTCTGCAGGGATACAGGCCAGCGACAATTTACAAGTCTATATTCTACGGTTGCTCTAAACAACTGGTAACTGTGGTCGGTGACGAGGAGGCAGGGGCTTTGCATAAATAGAAAAGCAAATGTATATTTGTCGGCATTGCTCTCTTCTCCTTTGCTTTTCTCTCTTTCCAAAAATAAAGTGCATTGTTCCCAGGGAGTGGAATTTGAAGTGGCAGCTGTCTGCCTGGCTGACTCCTTCCCGAAGAGCGGAGCCCAAGGAAGTAAAGAGGGTTAACTTGAGTTTGTTCTGTCCTCCGTAGACACTGGGATTCTAGCTGCCAAAATAGCTGCATTCACAGGGCGTGTGTCAGACTGAGCCAAAAATGCCCATTTGCTCTCACGTTTAAAAGTGATGCACAAGCTCTGCAGGTACTTGGGTCCTTGGATTCTGTACACGTGCTCCTCATTGGAAAGACTGCTCCAAAATAGTGACGTTAGTAAAAAAAAAAACACAAAAAGGAAAGAAAGAAAGAAAAAGTAACGTGGCACTCTTTCTGTCCTTCTCTTTCTCTGAAAATCACTTCGCTTGCTCTGGGTCAATAACAATTCAAATGGAGGTTGATTTTGATTATGCTGTTGTTTGTTCACCTGTTAATCTGAGGGGCGAGCCAGAATCAGGCAGGTGGATGTGGACGTTGTACTATGCTATAGGGCTGGCTTTGAGCAAAACTTAGCATGTGCTAGATGACAGCTCAGGGTTGCTGGTCTAAGATTGTTTCCCCAGGAGAGGGGAAATTTTATTCAGGAAAATTCTGTGGGCAAAACTTAGGTGCATAATCAATGTTTCTGGAATTGAGTTACACTGATTTGACTTAATTCAACAAACATTGACTAAACCCCTTGGTGTAGTCGGTACACCAAGATATCTGTGTAAAATAATCTAGCCTTTCTTCAAATGGCTGTTTCAGTGTTTTATGTTAGCAAGAGTATGATGAAGGGATAGTGTGCGTGTGATCCGGGAGTATTAATCTCAGGTGGTGGTGGGAGAAAAGTTCCCAAGAGATGGCATCAGAGCTTGGGAAAAACAGTTCTTGGCCACATTTTGTTATCAGGCACTAACTAAATGTGTAAGGGATAATGGAAGATGGCAGAACCTCCATCTGTCCATCCATCCATCCATCCATCCCATTTTAAAAATAGACTATATGCTAGGTGTTGGGATAAATGATAATAACATATGTCTCTACCATAAAAAGGGCATTTACTGGGTTGAATGGTAAACCTCCTCGGCCCACTCTCCTTCCCACAACATATATTCCTAATCCCTGGAACCTGTGAATGTGTCCTCATTTGGAAGCAGGGTCTTTGCATATGTAATTAAGTTAAGGATCTCATGATGAGATCATCCTGGATTATCTGCATGGGTCCTAAATCCAATGACCAGTGTCCTCATAAGGGGCACACAGAGGAGAGACACAGGGAGAAGAGAAAAAGGCCATGTGAAGATGAAGGCAGAGATTGCAGTGATGCAGCCACAAGCCAAGATTCTCTTCTAGAGGTCTTGGAAGGTGCTGCCAACTCCTTGATTTTAGGCTTTTGGCCTCCAGAACTGTGGGACAGTAAATTTCTGTTGTTGTAAGCCACCAAGTTGTGATAAGTTGTTGCATTTGCTCTGGTAAACTAATACAGGACATAAACAGATAATTTTATTCTGGAAATCCACAGATGGAAGCTAGCTCTTTCTGAGCTTTCAGAGGCCTTTATAACTTGTTCATTCACTCCTTCCACGAGCACGCAACTGAGGGCCACTGTGCGCACTGTTCTTGGTGCTGAGTAAACAAAGGTAAGTAAGACACAGCATGGCCCTTTAAGGAGCTCACAGATGGAGGCAAAGCAGTGACTACCCAACAGAGCGAGAAGGGCCCTTAGAGGGGTAAAAGTTATTTTCCATCCTAAAAGTAATAATGCTCATTACAGGAAGTAAATGATTATGGAAAAGAAGAAAAATAAATCATCTGTAATCTCTCCTTAAAGAAATGATTACTGTTATGATTTTTCCTGCATATAATTTTTTTAAATAGTTGCAGAAATCACATATATACTATTTTATATCCTGCTTTTTAATCTTACTATTATAGCACAGGCATTTCCTGATGTTATTTCAGTCCTTCAGCCACATAGTTTTTAATGCCCACATCTAGAAGATATACATTAAATTTACTTAATCTTTCCCCTGTGGTTGAATATTTGATTTACTAGCACTTTTTCATTATTATAAATCATGCTGGGACAATCTTCTTCCGTATTTATGATTATTTCCTTTGGCTAGATCCCTAGATGGGGAATCACTGAATCAAAGGGCATGAACATCTTTAAGGTTCTTTGAACATTCTGCCAAATTGCTTCCTTGGGGGTTGTTGGGCTTTGGAAGTACGTGATGAAAGATGAGTGTCATAGCTGAGGACAGGCAGGGCCGGGCCAGAGAGAAAGAGCATTCCAAACATTCTAGCAGGAAGAGACATTCTGGAGTCACCGAAGCCACAGCCCCGGTGATGTGCTATCCTGATATGAAAGCATTGCCAGCGTCCTTGCCATTTATAGAAAGCCAGCTTTGAGCTCTTCCCTGCAAGGACAGTAGTGCTCCAGGCACACTGACCTTTTTCTCTGATCCCAGAACACCCCAAGCTCACTTCCACCACAGGACCTTTGCATTTGCTTTGTTCCTCTACTGGGAATGCTCTTTCCTTAGAACTTGTCATGCCTGGTGCCTTCATATCATCCTCACCTCCAGCCGCTTCTATCAAGTTGGTTTTATTCATAGCACTTATTGTTACTGACCCATAGTCAACATTCAATAGGTATTTGTAGAATGATGGAAGTCATTCACTCATTTGTTTAATCTATTAATATTTTCTGAGAGCCCCTTTAAAATATTCCCATTGCTCTTCAGATAAAAAGCAAAATATTAATAGAACCTATAGAACTGGTCCAGAACTGGTCCGTACCCCACCTCTCTTCTCTTATCTTGAATCACATCTTGCCTTAGTCTCTATACATCAGTTATATTCACTTTCTTTATGTATTTGAATGTGGATGCTTCTTACTACCACAGGGACTTTGCACATGCTGTTCCTTCTTCCTGAAACAACTTCTTATTTTTACCTCATTAACTCCTATTCATCTGTCAGATCTCAGATCAATGGCACTTCCTTGGAAATCTTCCCTGACCCCTTAAATGAGGTCAGATTCCTCTATTATATAATTTTTTAGTTTCCAAAAATTGTCCGCAATGAACCACACCTTCTGGCATTCATGCACTTTCATGGTTCCCCATTTCTTTAATCTACTCTGGCCCTGTGACTCATTTCACTGTCCCCTCTCAGAATCCAGCTACCCTGCTGTAAGAAGCCCAAGCCACATGGAGAGGACATAGGTAGGTGCTGTGGTTAAAAGCCCCAGCTCGAAGTCCAGCCAACAGCTAGAATCAACAATCGTGTTGAGCTTTCATGTACCTCCAGCTCCAGCTGCCATTTGACTGCAACTATATGACAGAGCCAAAGTCAGAACCACCTAGCTGAGCCCAGTCAGTCCACAGAATCATGAGAAACAGAAATAAATGTTTGTGTTAAACTACCAGTTTTGGGGTTATTTGTTACGCAGCAATGGATACCTGAAACACACTTACAACATTATATTGCTTAGAGTATGTCATTCCTCTCCTTCATTGTACTCTCACAGCTGTGACTACGTGCTTCTTGCCTGATTATTTAATTAATGGTTCTCTAAGGATTCTTTTCTTACTAGTCTATAAGCTTTATGCAGACAAAGACCTATCAAATATGTATTTTGTTTTTATTTTTGGGTTTTGTTTTGGCTGAGCCAATTGTCACTTCACAGCCACCAAGAAATGTTTGGGGAACCTACCATGGTGTGAATTTCAGGAGAGGGAGGGTTTTGCTTTCCAAACAAGAAAGCTGGAAAGTCAGATATTCCCTTTTTGCTCCCTAACAGATAGGGAATGCCATGTGCCCTGAGCTCAACCAATCGGATGTTCCTACCTGTGTCATGAAATCTGGAGCTAATGATGCAGAGAAGCAGGAAGGGCTTAGGATTCAGTCTGACAGCCCTTGTAGCAGCATCTAGCGTCCAGTGGTGGCAGCATTGACACCTTAACCAACTCCTCTGAGGTGTAACCTTGGCTGTGCTTTGGTGGCCCAAATTCCCTTAGTTCCTGTCCATCCATTTTACGAGTTGGTTCTTCAAACTGGCTGGTGGTCCTCTGGGCTACTTTTTAGCCTTCCAGAAATTTCCTTTACATGTAAGTTAGCCAAAGTTGCTTTCTGCTGTGTATGACTGAGGATGCTGACTAGTTACATAGTACCCAGCATGGTAACTAAGGCATGAAAGGTGTTTAAAAAGTATTCTTAAAGGAATGGATGAGTATGTGTCAGGAACCCAGGTGGATATCAGGGATTCCAGGATGAATAAATCTCTAATTCAGAGAAACTTATATTTTACTACGTTATAGATAAGCAAATACAATAATTATAGGTAAGTACTGCAAGAACAATAGACACAAAATTATGGAAACTAACTGTATCTAGGAGAGGGAGGGGGAGAGGATCCCTTTGAGTTATGTTAGTGCCTATAATTAGAACAGCAAATGTTTATTTGTTGACTGGATGAATAAATAAATGCAACATGGAAATCATGTATATGAAAAGATTTGTCAATTGTAGAGTGCTGCATAAGTGGAAAGTGCTATTCTTAGACTAACACTGGATTTCATAAGACTATGTTGCAAATAGAAAACCCAAGTCAAACTAGCTTAAGTAAAAAGAGAATTGATTGGCTCATATAGCAGAAAAGTCCAGGGAGTATAATAATTTCATTATATTATTATTCATCATATTCAATATTTCAGTATAATAATTTTTGAGTATTGTTACCAAGATCTTCTTGGCTTTGATCTTACTTGCATTGGCATCATTCTCAGATATTTAAGATGTTTGTCTCAGCTTCAGGCTCAGAAAAAACAAACAGAAAAAGAAACTATTTCTGGTTGTTTCAATATAAAAGCTTGGGGTTGCATCAACTGGACAAGATTGGCCTTGTGTAGATAATATATATGATGTATATGATACTCAAATTGGCCTGACCTAGTTCCTGGGTCTATCTCTGGAGTTGGAGTAGAGGCCGGCCCTACTGAAACTACTAGTGGTTTGGGTCATGGGCACTGACTATGGTTAAATCTTGGTTCTGCCACTTAAGAGAAAATTACATATTTATCTCTGTGTTAGCTGAGGCATCTCTCAAATGGGAATTATCATAGTACCTACATCAAAGAGTTGGTATAAGGATTAGATGAATTAATGTATGTAAAATGCTTAGCCTGGCACGTAGTAAGAGCTTAATGCATGCTAGTTATCATTCTAAGGTATTACTTCATGCACTGAGAATAGGGAGGGGATGGTTTCCAAAGGAAATTCTGGGAACTGTTACCAGAAGAGGGTATGAATGAATGCTCGAAAGGCAAAAACAACAAACGTCCACTACAGTTCATCCCCAAGTTCTAAACAAACCAACTGATGGAGGTAAGAAGCCAATAATCTCTTGCATGAAGCCAGCTGGGATTCACAGCTGCCTCTTGGTGTCAGTCTTATCCCCCTAGGAGAAGTTCCAAAGCGCAATCATGCCCACCTGATCAACACCCAGCAGGGCTGAATGTCTCCCTGGCAATCAGTCCTCATTTTTCTAGGCTTCACCTTTGGGGCAATCTTAGAAAATTCATGCCCTGGCCAGCCCGAGTGCATATTAAAACCATTTCAAAATGTTGGAAGAGGAAGTCTGCATGCTTAATGTGTAATTTAGCTGAAAGAACTGGAACAACTTGCATTTTGGTATGTTCCTCATTTTGCAAATGAATGTTATTTTCATAATGGACCATAATGGCTCCCTTGGAGTTATTCTGGTCTGTCATATTAATGTGGATTATGGTGCTTTAATAAGAGTTGACTTTTGACTTTTTGGGCTGTGCATCATGGTTGCCTGGCTGCTCATATATCAAATCATCAGTCATTATTGTTCTTGTAAATTAATATTTGTTCCTTATTTCATTACTTCTATGGGATGAGCAGGAACCTGAATAATATATCAACAAGCCCCAAGCTATGTCAAAGGCCTGAAATGACAAAGGACTGGTTTTTTAAGTCCTTCTAAAATTCTAGTCCAGGAAGCATAGTGTCCATATTGTTTAATTTTGTCGGAGGTCTCTATGTCTTCATCATTCTTCTATTCTCTCTGGAGACAGATTCAAGAGATGGTCCAGACTTTTAATTTTGCTTAGCTCAATCTGTTTCAAGATGGGGTGCTCACATCATAGAATAACTGGGTAAGAAGGATATTCAAGAATTCCTGGAGAGCACCTCTGGCAGAGAACTGGTTTTGAGCTAGGTTCCTGAAAAGAAAACATAAACCCTTTAAAAAAATTTCTTAAAGGAATGCTAGAAAATCTGCAGACCCCTCTGTGCTAAGAGTCCAATACCACTGCTTGGAGACACCTGGGGGTTGGCTGTGACAATCTACAGCTGTTGGGCACCTGTGACACACTCTTCCACTTAGTATACAGCAAGATTTAAGGCTTTCTTTGGTTTCTTGGTGCAGCATCTCATGAGTTCTAGCCTCACTGCTAGAGGGTAACCACTAGCTCCTCTCTCTCCAGTACACAGACCCTCCTCCCACCCACCCGTGGGAACTGCTTCCACAAGCCCCATTCTAAATGGCACCTCTCATCATGTCCTGCTTCTCCTGTTGCCTCCTACCTTGGCCTTAACCTTCTGTAGGGCAACCACTTACTTTACATATTCTGGACAGACTCAATATCAAATGTTACATGGCTTTGTTACAATATGTGTCAAGCTCTATACACATCCTTGGTTTGCACTAAATGGTCACATGATTCTCCCTTCATTAGCGCCATTACTGAACAGTCCTCAATTGCTGCCCCATGGGACAGTAGACGGCATGGTCAGCAGAGTCAGAGAGACTAGGGTTCTCATCTCGGTAGGACAAACTTACTAGCTGTGCAATTTAGAGCAGCTTACATCACCTCTCTGATCCTCAGTGTCCTCATCTGCAAAATGGGAATGCTCATATATACTGCAAGGGACTTTGTATGAAAATCAAATGAGACCACATCAGTAATACACTTTGCACATTGCTGGGCACACAGCAGATTTGCAGTAAAATGGTTGTCGTTGCTATTTGCAAAATCATTCAGGAAGACGGGAGGTAGATTTGTCTCGTCTGCGGAGGACGCTGGTGCCTATTCTCCTCTTCTAAGCTCCATTGGACCCTTCCCTGTCTCTTTCTTTTCCTTCCTTCTCCCTCAGTCTCTAGTCTCTTTCACCTTTTTCAATCCCACCCACAGCTTTGAGAAGATGGAAGAGGATAGAGCTGTTTATTTTGAGACTAAATTCAACATTGACCCTCAGAAAAAACAGCCCCTGCAATATGCTCTATTACCACATAAGCGTCACATTTAAACAAAGCCTTTTGGCCTGAACTGAAAATTACTGTCCCGCTGGGAGGCATAAACTGGAGGGGCTGCCTGTGTGGAGGAGGGACGCACAGCAGCTGGCAGGGCTGTGTCCGAGGGAAGGAGAAGCCGAACTCCCTGCTTTATGCATTGATTTCATTTGGAAAATGGTGCTCCCCTTTTTCCCTCCACAGACAGGGGAACAATAGCAATCTGTTAAAATGTTGGAGAGCAGGAAAGCAACTACTATATGTTGAAATTAATAAGACCCCCATTCATCTACCTGCTAGAGAATTCTGTTGGGACTGCAGAAAGGTTAGATGATAGAGTCTAAAAATGGTATGTGGATATGACTCTGCACAAAAAAATACCAAAAACCAACCAAACAAATAATAGTGGAGCAGAGGCACTTCCCCTTTGCGTGGGTAAAATAATGTTAATGTTAATTTTAATTTTTTTTTTTTTTTTGAGACAGGGTCTCACTCTGTCACCCAGGCTAGAGTCTAGTGGTATCATATAGCTCATCGCAACCTTGGACTCCTGGGCTCAAGAGATCCTCCCACCTCGGCCTCCCAGAGTGCTAGGATGGCATGCATGAGCCACCTCGCCTGACGTAATATTGATAAAAAGCAGGCATTTATTAAGCACTTCTTATGTATCAGGAATTGAGCGAGGTGGGGGCTTCACATACGTGAACTCATTTAATTCTTACAACCACCCTGCAAGGGAGGTACTATTTTTATCCTTGGTTTTGCAAATGAGGAAATAGGCACAGAGATGTTCAGTAACTTACCCAAAGTCACACAGTCTGTTATTTGCGCCCCACCATTCTGGCTCCAGAGTCCATGTGCTTCATTCCGTCCTGTACTGCCTCATTTAGTGTGAGATGCAAGTGAGTTTGCACACACTGTATGTGCACTTAGCTGGGGACACTGAACCAACACCTGTAAAACTGCATGGATATGTCTCTCGTGGACCTGACACCATGCTGCCTTTGGTATATTATGGTTGTTTGCATGCATGTCTTGTCATCCCCTTAGATGTCGTCAGATCCTTGAGGATCTTTCCATTTCAGTGTTCCCTACAGTCCCGAAAGCTGCACCTGGCACAGAGCAGGGGCTCAATGATTGTGTGTTGAGTTGAGAGGGGTAGATGCTAACCAGGGTGATGCTGACTGTAAATGTGAACCAGATGTTGCAGAGAAGATGGAGACCAGTGAGGGACAGAGAAGCCGGAGAAAGGCCTGGGGAAGAGATGGGAAATGAAGTCAACCTTGACAATTTAGATAGAGGGCGGGCTGAAAAAGGGGTGCTCAGGGTGGGGAAGACACATGAGCAAAGGACAGAAATAGGAAGCAAGATGGTGTGGCAGATGCTCATAGGGATATCTGGTCAACCAGAGTGACAGCTTCAGCTTGGTGCAGCAGGTGGTCACCTGGGCTGGCGGAAGTTCTTTAGCTGGGATGGCGCATGGGGAAGGCAGTGCTTTCCGGAGCCTGGGGGCCAGTATGGCCCATTGGTTAAGTGCATGGAATCTTGGGGTCAAATCTCAACTCAGCCATTTTTCAGCTGTGGGATCTTGAGCAAGCCACAAGCTGCACATCCCTCTCAGGGTGCTCCGAGAAGATTAAATGAGATGATGCGTGGACAGCGCCTAACAGTTGACAGTAAACAGTGTCAGCTGCCACTATGTATCTGAAGCCATGAAGCGCAGGACGAACTGAGGAGGAGAGAGACTGAGTGGGATTGGGTGGGGGGTGAGTCTGAAGACCAGGGCAATTACAATAACAACAAGAAAAAAATTCTAATATTTAATTTGCTTTACCCTTAGGCTCCTCGTCACATAATAACCCAGCAGGTGAGTGCTTATCCTACAATCGCATGGGAGTTCATGCCGATTTGGGTCACGTGCTCTGTCTGGCTTCCAGGCGGACAGGCTTTCTCCTACCATATGTTGCTGATGTGGTTCAGGATACGAAGATGAAGGAAATTTCACTGGTGGAAACATCCTTAGGCTGCAAGTGGGGGACATCAGGTAAGTGTCCTAACTTTCTGGAGGTCTCTATTTAACTCTTTCTGTCTCTGAGAAACATACACCGTCCTCCCCGCCCCTACCTCCTAGAGATTCTGCCAAGGCCACTTGCTCCTTTTCCTCTGTAGAATCACCATCTTCTGTATTCCGTTAACTGAGAAGCTTTGTGTTGAGCTTAACTTTCTGTAGTTTGTTTTATATTTTGTTGCCATTTCCAAACAAATTTATAACTTTTTTTTTTTTTAAATTTCTAGGACTCGAAGGTGAGCTCCAGGAGGGCAGGGGTTTATTGGCTTGTTTACCATTTTATCCTCTGCTTACAACAGCGCCTGGCACATAGTAGAGGCACAATAAACATTTGTTGAATGAATGAGCATGCTTCTTCAAACTACGCATACCTCCCTGGGAATGTTGTATGTCTCCGGCACATGTGCAGAAAATGCTAGCTAGTCCTGGTAATATTTTTATGGCAATCAACTCGCTCATCTCCCCAGCCTCACTTCCCGCAGCCCCAGTTCAACATCTAGACTGTCCATTCTGTTCAATCAGTGTCCTGGGGTCTTTAGGATCTTTTATGTCTTATTTCTGAGCTATGTAAGGGGCACAGCATGGCGTAGGTGCTCAGCCAATGCTGAGAGACTGATTTGTTGGTGTCATGCAAGTGCGTGTGTGTGTGTGTGTGTGTGCAGGTGGACACGGGTGTGGTTTCCATGCCAGCCTGCCTTCCATGGGGCTGGAGGATGTTTGCTGAAGTTAGTCAGAATGGCTGGGACTCAGGACTCTTGGGTTCTCTTCCTATGATTCATGGGCATTCTGGGGAAGTTCTGTGAAGCCCTTAAACTGTGGTGAAAGCTGGTGTTTAAAAAAAGAGGATGACTTCGTTCCCTGTTCCTTTTTGTACATTTTTCCAGTAGCACACAAGTTCCTCCAGGAAATTTTGGATCTTTAGCCATCCTTAGAACAAGTCATTTTATTATTAGTATTTATTTTTACTTTTTTTTTTTTTCGTAAGCTGTCTACTAATTAGGCATTCACTTGTAACATTTCATTCATTGTTTTGACACTCACTTACTCTGCCCCTACTGTGTGCCGGGCACTGGCTGGCAGGACAGAAACAACACACATCTCTGCCCCTGGGGGGCTCCTGGGGTGAGGCGGCTGACAAGGGCCTGGGAGCAGGGATCTGGGGGAGAGGTATGGGAGGGTGGGGCAGGATGAGGGTCGGGGATTCAGGGATGATGTCCAGAGGCGGGAGAACTCGAAGGAGAGCTCACGAGGTGCCAGGAATCATGCTAAGCACGTTATAGACATTATCTCATCCACTCCTCACCGCTCTATGAGGTAAGTGCTATTATCCCTGTTTTTGTGTGACCTCGGATGAATTACTTCACCTCTCTAAATCTTAGTTTCCTCATCTGTAAAATGGGAACTGTAAAACCTCAGAAAGTTACAATGAGGATTACATGTTTGAAAATGTATGCAAGGTATTTAGCAACATGCTAAGTTGGCGTTACTAGATGGCTTATAAATGTTACCTACTGTTATTATCATGCTGGGGAGCGAGGGGAGCAGGGGGTGAATGATTTGTTCAAACTCCCTGAGAGTGTAAGGACCCAAGCAGGATCCTGTGCTCTTGGATGCAGCCCATATCACTTGCATGTCTGCTTGGGAGTTTAGGCAGGGTTTGGAGAGTTTTTGTGGATGGAAATGTTTTTCAGCAAGATTTTCAGGAGGGGGTGGCCCCCCACACCTCTTAATCTATGCCGTGACCCCATTCATAGTAGGTATGCTAGTTACCTGCTTAATCTCTAAAATGGACATGGTCACCTCCTTCCTTGGTTTCCAGACATGGAAGCTCTTGTTCTAAAGTGTCCTCTTCCTTCTGCATTGTCAAGGAGTTATCTACAAAGGAAATCATGAAGCCAGCAGAGGACGAGGGATTCTCACCATGGAGTTTCTGGGTGGCAAATAATAAAAAGAAGTCATTCTTACAGGGGATGGGTGGAGGCAAAGAAAAGAGCAAAAAAAAAAAAACAACCAAAAGGGAAAATGAAAGCAATCCATTTCTGGCTGTGGTGCTGCTAACTGAAATCATTTTTTGTCCTCTGTACAGAGTCACCACCAAGCTCTTCTTGGAGCCACCTCCCAGAGCAGTTGTAAGGAGCCCTGATAAAGATTTATGTGGTTTGTTTTCTTTCCCCAAGCCTTTGAAGATCAACAGAGGAGGTAATGTTTATGGTTGGTTGGTTAACCCTATGGCTCTCTGGGGTCTCCTTCTGTGACCCCCGGGCTGAGTCTCAAGGCAGGAGGCAGCAGGCCGGGGCTGCCCCATGTGGGGAACTGGCTGTCAAAAGGCCAGGGTTGGAGACAATTTCAGGCCCAATATTTCTGGAGACTTTGCTTACCACAACAGCGTCATCCCAGCAGAACGCCCCCAGCATCTTCGGAATAGAACCAATTCATCCCACAAGGGAGTGAACGCTTGAAAATCAGCGTCAAGAAGAAAAAAGAGGCTGGGGGGTGATGCTTATAAGGTTGGAATAGCAAGACACGAATAGATTTGGCTCTGAAACTGCTAATCTTGATCAGGTGAAGGCAGACTTGCCCAGGGTTCTCTGGTGTGAAGGATGTTAGAGGAAGATATGTATATATTTAAAAAATAAATGAATCTCTGCTTTATTTTTTTAAATGTTAATATTTTCCTGGCATTGCCAGTTAGTATTACTTGTCTGGGTGTCCTGAACTTCATTTCTGAGACCCAGCTGAAAACCCTGGACAGCTGGAGGGAGGCAGACACCTTGGAGAAGCGAAATATTTGGTATCCCTTTCCGACCTTATTAAAAAACTAATCCGTTTGTTTTTTTTTCACATGTTCCTCCACATCCTAGGATACTACTACTGAGAGAACATTGGAAAAACGTGTCTTTTGGAGTTACATTGGCCAAGAGTTCAGGGAATCAGAGGGTTTTAGTTCTTTGCCTCATGCAGGAAACTCTGCAAATTTAAAGCTCCAAATCTTCCATTTCTAGCAGTGGGGCTCTCTAGAGTTCTTGCTCTAAATAACAGTCACAGGGATTCCTTTGAGAACTTGAGCTCAGGAGAAATATTAGTTTACTCATTTATTGATTCACTGGTTCATTTTTCAGTCAATGGACTGGCCACAAGGTACCCAATAAATTTGCAAATCATGTCAAAGCTCTCAGTGAATCCATGGCAGTTACAGCTGGGGAAACTGAGGCATGGTGAGTTTCAATAACTGAGTGCACAGCATTTCTGACTCTCTGTATTCCTCTGGGCTGCTTTCCCCAGAAACTGTACTGGAACAATCCTAGACTTGGGAGCCAGAAGGACCTGAGCTCAAATCCTATATCTTCCACTTACTTCAAGTGGGGCCTTGGGCAAGTTATTTAATTTCTTCAAGCCTCAGTCCATTCATCTGCAGAATGGGGACCAAAGCACTGGTACCACCTTTGCCAGGGTTGTGTGAGAATGAAACCAGACAAGGTGTTCAGAGTCCTGTATGAATAAGTTTTCCATTGAGGAGTATGAATATTGGCATTATTAGGTTTGCTCTCATCCTGGGGTCCGAGGGGAGTGCTGCAAGGTGCCAGAGAGCCTAACTGGCCTTTCAGAGGTGTAGATCCCACCTTGGGTGCTGTGCTTTCTGTGTTGGGCAGTGGTGGTCTTGAGAACTGTCAGCTTTGGCTTCTCCACCAGGAGGTAGAAATATTTAACATAACACGGTGACCTCATCAGGGGCATACCAGATGCTATCATCCATAAACAGCCGTTTATTCAAGTCGAGCAGGCCCCACATGCCACAGGTAAGCTGGGGAAAGAGAGATGGAATTGTTCAGTCCCGCAGGAGTGGAGGTCGAATAGAAAAGCAACACAACCCTTACTCATAACTTCCAATTGCTGCAAGTGTTTTTTTTTTTTTTTTTAAAGCAGGTTAAACAGGTTTTCCATTGGAAAGGTGTGGAACAGACCCGAAGCAGGACAATGACAAAATTTTCTTTTTTAAAAAATCGTCTTCCTCCTACCCTTCCCCAAACTCGCTCTCATCTCAAACCGTGATACTCCTGACCCCACATTTCAGCATTCATCGCTGATCCTGTTTCCCACCCCTGAAGGAACGTGGAAGGCACAAGTGAGCCCGATTCAACTTCATAAAGGCACACTCTTCCTAAATGAGCAAAAATATTCCCACTTAATAATGTACACAAAATATTTATGAAATGAGAAAGAGGAGATTCAGAAGTTATCGTGGGAGCTGGCAAAAGGTAGTGCCAAACGTATGTGAGAGCATCTCTGATGGTTTTCTTTGCGATTGCTGTTTAGAATGTATGTGTAGACATGTTCTTGCTCCCTCCCTGGAAGGCCCCCGACTCGCCACCCCCAGCCCCAGCTGCACACGCACACAAGAACCCACATATGTATGCATGCACGCTCCGACCGAGGAATCCAGGAAAACACGGGGCTGTTCTTTATAGGCCAGGGAGCTTGTTGTTTTAGCCCGTTGTTTTCATTTCTGTGCACCTGCACCCCTTGCCTAAGACCCCCACTACATTGCCCCCGCCTTGGCCAACAACACGGGGATGTGTGTTTCTGAATAAGTCACACATTATGCAATTTGGTTTCCTCAGGAATTTGGTAGGAAAACTCTGGATCCCCGTGAATTGGGCTTAATTGCATCCTTCAGGTCTTGGGCATATTTCACCTGCTTTGGGTTTGCTCTTTGGGAACTCCCCAGTCCCCATTAGTTCCCTTTTTCCCTCCCTACCCCCAGGAGCTGCATGCATAATGAGGTTGAGGTTTCTACTTAGCAGGGCAATGAACTGGGTGTGTAGGTAGTAAGGACAGCCTGGGCTTCCCCACATTCTGGTGGCCAAAGGGTTGGTAGAGAGTGGGCTCCAGGCTTCATGTTGATGAAGAACTATTTCCATGTATTTGATGTCCAGCCACGGTGGAACCCTATTTGCAAATGCTAAGTAACCAACCTGGTCAGTATGGTACAAATTATCAATAGCAGCAGGGGCAATGTTGACTGTTGCAACTTGGGCTTTGAAGAGATTACTGTGCTCTTGGTGCAATTCAGGACCAATGAGGTCTTAAATCCAATTTCCATTTAGTGGGTCTCTAAACCATGGCAGAGACGGTGTTGCAAAAACAAAGCAGTGGCTTCTCCCCGGTGGAGGCAAGCCAATCTGGACCCAAATAAGACCCAGGGGAAAATCATCTCCGAGTTGTCTTTGCCTTACTATGAAGGTGACCTTACTTTTTTACCCAAAGAGAGGATCGAAGGTTGGGGAATCAATGGTTGCTTGTTAGGATGTGAAGAATGAGATGAAAACTGAAGAATTTGGGTTCTAAGCTCATCCTCAGGCACCCAACGTAGACATCACCTTTACAGTCTCCCTGAGACGTGGTGGTCCTGCTTCTTGTTGAACACAGGGATTTTCATATTGCTTTAGCATCATTCAGCGTGGGTACCATTCCACTCTCAGACAACAGTTATCATTTGAATTTTTTTCTAGTAAGGTTAAATTGATCTCCTTACCAGATCCATCTTTTTGGTCACTGAATTACTTATCTATTGCTGTATAACAAATTACCCTCCAAATTTAGCACCTTAAAAACAACAAACATTATTATGTCACAGTTTCTGAGAGTCAGGAATTCAGGAGCAACTTAGCTGGGTGCTTTGGGCTTAGAGTAGCTCGTGAAGTTGCAGTCGGGCAGTCAGTCAGGGCTGCATTCATCTGAGGCTTGACTGGGGGTTGGGAGATCAGCTTCCAAAATGGTTCACTGGTATGGCTGTTGGCAGAAGGCCTCAGTTCATGGCTGGTTGTTGGCAGGGAGCCTCCATTCCTTACCAGGTGGGTCTCTCCACAGAGAATACAGCTTGTGTATTCTCATGACATGGCAGCTGGTTTCCCCAGGAGAAAGTAATCCAAGGGAAAGAGCCAGGAGGAATCTACAATGCCTTTCATGACCTAGTTTTGGAAGTCACACATCATCACTTTTGCCACATTCTAATCAATAAAAGTGTGTCACTAAGTTCAGCCCATATTCAAGGGGAGGGGAATTAGGTAGTTAGCCTCCATCTTTTGAAGGGAGGAGTATCAAAGAGTTTCTGGACCTATTTTTAAGCTACCATAGTAATAGTTCTCCTAAATGGTGCTACATAAAATAAGTCTATTTAACAATTATCACAGTAGTCCTCCAGATATTTGACTGCAGTTATCAGATCTTAACACCTCTGACTAAATATCTTCAATTCCTTTGACTATTTTATGCATGACTTGGCATATGTCTCCCCATTATTTTTGTCAGTATGACAATGAAGCTAAAACATGGCACCTTGGTTGAATAGAATATAGACTACTGTATAATTTGTTAGAGCTCATTAACATGTGCTAAGCACAGGGCCTGGTATATAGTAGGTACTCAACTAATGCTTGCTATTGAAAGAATGAACAAATGAATGACAATATGATTGGACCCATTTCTGTTAAAATACCTACAGACTGCATTTATGTACTTTTTAAAGGCAGCTTTAATTCTGTTACTTAATTTGAGTTTATTAACTAAAATGGATACATCAATTTTTTTTCCAATCCTTTGCCCAGCTAAGAGTCTCCCATTTTGTTCCTACATTTTAAAAAATCTAAATATGGAACTTTTCTTTATTCTCTACTAAATGATATCTGCTGGTCAAGACCATTTTGAATCATGAGTCTATCTTCTAGCATAAGCTATCTGTCTTAGATTTGTATGGTCCAAAAATGGCATCCAGGAGTTGCCCATACAAGTCATTGATTAAATATTACTTCTTCAAGCAACCAAATCATTTCATCTATGCATGTTTGTTTTGCCACCAGGGCTCCCAATTTCCTGCCCCTCCCTCTCACTGGGCTCTGCATGCAATCAGCACTCCAAAAATGACAAACCACCCGTAACTAACTTGTTCTAACTGCCCTTAAATCCAAGCCATCCTCAACAGATGTATCCCTCTCTCTTGGTAAAGACCTTTAGAAAGAAGGGGAGGTTCCACTGCCTCCCACAAGTACCCATTTCCAGAGTCCAACATCTGGAGGTTAGGGAGGAAAGAGCGGGGAGGATGATGTATTGGCAGAATAACTGGGGTGGAAAGGATTTATTCTTAGCCTTTTTTAGCAGGCACCAAACTCTTTTTTGGGGTGAGTGGGTGGAGGGAGAAGTGGGACTGGTGAAGATGGGACACAACCCAAATCTTAACATCCAGAGGAGGTGTCCATTTAAAAAGCTAATGTAGGGAGTAAGGAAGGGACAAGTCCCACACAGACGTCAATGTCTGGGGCCAGTTAGGAGAGTTCATTTGGATGAACCCAAAGATGTTAAGAGGAGGGATCTGAGTTTTCTTTGCTCAAATCAGATGTGGCCAAACTCTGGGCTTAGTTTATTTTCATCTTGTTCTACTTTATTGCTGTTTTAAGTTACAGAAATAATATGTGCTTTTTAAAAAAGACAAATAATTCAGAATTGTGTAAAAATGTTAATAATATTCTCCTTCCTCTTCCTGCCCTAAACTCTGAAGTTAATGGCCTATGTGTCTTTTCATATTTATTTCTATGTGTGTACATACAGTACATGTATGTATAATTTAATAGGATTTAAGGCAATTATAATACCTCTAGCAGGCTGGATCGTAAGATACATTGTGCCCTTCCACCCTCCTTTTTTCCTTTCTTCCTCGTAACCCATCGAGGTCGTCTTTCCAGATCAATATAAATGGCTTTTACTCATTCGTTATAATATAATGCAGCAGAATTCGGCCAACAGTTCCTCTATTTGCACTCAGGCTGTCTCCAGTTAGTTTTGTCACAACCAGCAACTGTGTAATAAGCATGTTGTACAAATATCTTTATCCACTGATGTTGTTATCTCTACTGGATAGATTTCCTAAAGCAGGATTTTGGTTTTACTTGGTAGCACGTTTTACATTCTTTTATGCTGGTTAATGGTACAATAAACAATGTACTGTCTTCGCTCCCTTCTCTCCTAACTCTGTAAGCCATTATTCTATTTTGTTATGCAGTGGCTGATTTCCCATAGCGATGATTTGGTTGAGGTAAAATCCAGGAAAATGCATCTGCTCGCTGTTTGGGTGGGGGTGTAGGGTGGGTTAACTTAAATGGACCCAGTTTTGAGCCTGGTCTATGTGTGTTGGTGAGTGTGTATATATATGTATGTGTCTTAAATGACTCAGCTGAAATGCAAGGACTAACCATATCTGTTGATAAATACCATTCCACATTAAATAAAATCAACAGATTTCAATACTGAGGTATGGTACAGTAGAGAGAGCAAAGGATTTAAAGTCAGAAGACCTGGGTCTGAATTTTCTGGTTTTTCTACCTACTGGCTATATGCTCTTAGACTTGATATCTTCATAAGAAAAATGGACACGATCACACTGCCTGCCTTACATGTTGTGAGAATTAAAAGAGAGATTACATTGTAAACCATACAGCCTTCCCCATGTGTTTTAAATTTATTTAATGCAAGCAAAAAAACTTTAGAGGAAGGTATTGTTCTTTTTCAATGAGCAAACAAACAAACAAACAAAAACACAAAGTCAGAAAGAGGCCACCAAGACCCTATGTTGGAGGGGTCTTCCGGAAACCCAGGAGGGCAAATTCCAGTGGTACCCAGGGACCACAGAGGGGCTGGCTGGGTGGAGTGCAAGGAATGAGAGGCTTATGATTAAGAGTGTATTTAAGGACTGCTCAAGCATTTTCTGCATTTGAAGGCCCATATGTCACCTGGCTGACCCAGATTAGTTTCTTTTGGGGAGCTGCTTGGTTTTGGTAATGGGTCTAAAGATTATTTCTGATAGGCTGAGGCTGTTGGCTGCAGTCTTGCGGTGAGAAGCTCTTGGATACTTTTCAGGTGTTTTCTTCTTTCATTAAGGCAACTGACCCATTAATGTGCCCAGGACTGTCCTGGTTTTAAAACTGAAAGTCCAATATCCTCAATCCTAGGCATGTTGGACAGTTGGCCATCTTATGTCTCCATCTTCATACCTGAATGGCTAAAACTCTTTAAAGGAAATATGTCATGACCATGAAAGTTGCCCCCAATCTCTCACTTCCCTGGAGGTTAGTCTTGATCCTTTAACTTTGCTTTTGTAGACTATTAATATTCTGTGAGAAGAAAGGAAGGGTTTTTCCATTAAAATTGAATAATAGCTACTTCTCCCAATTAATGGAAAAGAAAAAATTAAGATGACAGAATTCCCTCAATTTTCAGTCCTCCACGCATAATATGATTTCTGACTTACCTTCTATCACTTGCCTACAACTTATGACTTTTAAATCTATAATAGGATTGTATGTTAGACTAAAATTTCGTATATAGATATCATGATATACTGTAGAGGGCTGTGACTTCCAATGGGCTTTATCTTATAGAGTAAACTTTAGGGCCATTTTTAAAGGGCTTGCCTTGGTGGAATGTTAAACAGGAATACTTCAAAAGGTTACAGAGAAGGGAAGTATATATCCCAGTTTTCCCAGGTAGTTCTTGGTAAGCCTGTATCTCAGGATCCTGATCAATTAGTGCCTACTCTCATGATCAAAAGTGTTCCTGTTTGGATGACAGAGTATAATATATTTTCTCCCTCGTTATGGGGGAACTGGTAGGAGGAAATATTGTTTGTTACTGGCTAACATCTGCTAGTGACATTCCAGGCCTTGGTTTGACCACTTTTTATGCATTTTTCTCATTTAACCCTTAAGACCATAATTAGGTAATATTAGAGATAAACAACCTAAGTCCCAGACAGGTAAGTAACTGGCCCATGTTCAAAAAGCTGTTAAGTGACAGTTATTAAGTAAAACCCATGTCCGGCAAACTCCAGAGCTTGTGCACTCAGTTGATGGATTCTTGTCTTCATCCTTTTCTTATTAGCAAGTGGTCTGAGATGTCGGACTTGAGTCCCAGCTGCCTGAAATCCTCAAGAATTCCAAGGAAGCAGATGTAACCTCAAGTGGCCAGTGGGGCTTCCTTCTGGGGAAGCTGCGTCCCTTGGTTAGAGAAAATGAAGTGTTTGTACTCATCTGAGTATTTCAGATAATCTGGAGGGACACCCTGTCCATCCCTCATTGGGAGAAATGCCTGTTTACAGGCATGCTGAGCTCTTTTTTTTTTTTTTATTTTCCCAATTAAAGTATAACGAATCCGCTAATACCTTGACCCACATAGCCCTGCCAATTGGGCATTTTGGGGTAGGTAAAATGAAGAAGTATGAGGATAGCAGCCTGCCCTGGGGTGAGAAGAGAAAAGAGCAGATCTTTATGCATCCTAGCAGCCGGCAGCTCTCCTCTGCTGTGGCCTGTTCTGGGACTGTGGGCCAAAGGAGCCTTGGAATTGCTTAGACCTGCCTCTGTGCCTTTAGCTGTCCGGGTAAAAACATCACCTCTCTGGAGGCCTGTGCTGGAGCACAAACCCACGTATTGTCTGGCCCCTGGCAGGCTGGTCTGTGGAGGGGACACTCTAAGAGCTCTATTTTAATCTTTTGGAGCTGGGCCAGGGTAGGAATTCAGCTGCCAGCCCCAGGCTCCCCACCCCCCAGCTCTCACCCCACCCCCACACCCCCTTCTCCTAGTTTCATTCGCTCTGACCTCCCATCATGAGAGGTGCTGGTGTTCCTTCTTTCTCCCTTTCTCTTTTTTAAACTACCAGGGCTCTTTCATGGATCTGACCTCCCAAAGTGAGGCAGACCAGGCTCCTCAGTGGGCTACTCGGGGCTCTGAGTTGGCGTGAGGCCAACCCTTGAATCGTGAGATTTACCTCCAGATGTGTGTGCCTCTGTTGCTTGTGTGGACGTGCGTATTTGTGTTATGCGTGAGCGAGGGATCTGTGTGTGTTTGTGTGTTTATGTGTGTTTTTTGTATCTCTATGACTTTTCTCTCCATGTGAAGAAAATGTATGGAATGGAAAAATTGAGGGGAGGAAAGGTTGGAGGGGAAAGAAAAGGGCGGCCTAAGTTCATAAACCTCCTCTTCTCCTTCCACCAACAGTACACTGCCCAGAGTCAGATAATTTCAGCTGTCCCTCCAACCGGGTCTTCTTATTCCCTCCCCCAAGTCTGTTGGGTCTGTTTTTCTGGGTGGGAATGAGCCTTGCAGAGAGACCACATGGTATATGTAACAGGCATTGGGCTCCTATAACTGAACTTGAATTTCAGTCTTCACTCTGCCAAGTGCTGGTTGTGTGATATGGGACATGCAATTTCCCCTTCCGTTGAGCCTCAGTTTCCCAATCTGTAAAATGTGGATAATAAGGCTACCAACTTTCACAAAAAGTAGAAAGTAGAAGATTTAATGGCATTCAAAAGGCGACCCATAAATCTTAGCTCCTTTCCTGCCTACCGATCCTCTCCCAGTCCTAAGGCAGCAGTTGGGCCTGGCTCCTGGCTCCAGTGAGGAAGCCCCCAGCTGGTATGGAGAGTGAGAGGGGGCAGAGGGTGTGGACCTTTCTCTCCCACTGGGAATCTCCCACCTTCTCTCACCCCCATCCTTCTGGCCTCTGCCAATGATGTGCATTTTCCCCTCTGCACCGGCCTCCCAAACTGACTCATTACCTCGACAGGGTAGCAACTTCCAAAACAAAACTTGTTCAACCAAGGAAAATATAACTATGGAGAGGAAAACATTTCAATATCAGGCCTCCTGGGACCCAAGGAAATGTACTGAATGTTTGTCAGAGAATGATGCTGTCCTGACTTCACAGAGTCTGCCGAGGGCAGAGGGAGAACAATGCCTGGCACTTGACTCTGGTCAAGCCAAAATGGCCCAGGCATCGTCCAAGCTGGTGCTCAAGATGGCCGCGACTTGGAAGAGTCAGATGTGTGTCTAACGTTGTGCCTCCCAGCAGGCCCACTGAGGGACGAGGAAGAGGAACCCTGTGCTCTGTTCCATGCCAGTCTCTCCCCTTTTCTTCCACCCCAAAGGAGATGCCATTTCAGGCTTGCTGTCTGGCAAAGGGCCTGCTTGCTTCACGCCTGGGTTCTGGGAAATGGCTAATAGCACACATTCCACACTTAATAATAGCACCCCCTGGAGTTGTGCAATGCTCTGACCCTTTCTGGGACACTCCAGGGAAGGGATCTTACGGCGGTGATCAGGGGAAATCTAAGAGAACAGCTGATGGATAGTGCTGGTGTCAAGTTAGATGCTGGGGAAAGTCCAAGGGATATTCCAGACCACATTAACTTTGGTTCCAGGACAGGGGAACTGAAATAGGTGGAATTGTTTTCTGAGAGAGACTGGAGTCAGGTGAGGCAGAAGACTGATTTAAATCTTTCTACAATGAAGAATTTTTCTGTGAGCAAGGGAAATACGGGGAATGGATGCTGAGCATGAATTTCTCACAGTTAATTCTTTATAATAGATTCAACGTCATCTACTTATCTTCCACAACCTACGTTCCCCTGTAAGAACTACAAGAGCACAAAACATATCAACAAAATAAAAACATTCTGAGAATCCCTACTCATCCCTCATAGGTACTCAATGTGAGTATTTTATATTGGTGGCATTTCAAAGCTGAAAAAGAGCTTACACATTTTATAGATGTCTTTATGTGTAAGTTAAGAGAGAAGTGTCTTGCTTGCAGTCACAGAGCTCCTGATCCTGAGCTAGAATATGGGGCTGGTGGGAAAGGGTCTAGGTGCTTGGTTGTCTTGTTTGGCTTCATTTGCAATCATTATCTCTGTGTCTGTGTAAATGTCCCCTGCATGTCTATCTGTGCAGGGTGACTATTCTACAGAGAGTGCTTCCAGTGGCCAATTTTCTTCCTTTCTCAAAGGACCTAATTCAATGGCACATGGCACACTAGAAAGTCAGCAGTCCTGGGCCCCAGTTTTCACTTTACTGAGCCTTACTGTAAAATGGAGGTAAAACATCTTGCCTGATAACCTCACAGGGCTGTTTGTCAAGCTCAAATAGGTCGGTGCTTGTGAAAGTGTTTTATAAACATATGGGAGATTGCAGTTATCAAAAGCTTGATGAACAAAATGGTATGTGCGAAAGTGGCCTTATTGGGCACTGGAAGAGTTTTGCAGGTTTTCTGGGTACTTAGAGGGTACAGCTTGGATGGGTGATCTGCATGTCACACCCAGTGGTGCCCAATTACTGGGCAAGATGTCATGACACTCAGGTAACTGCTGGCTATCTGGAAGTGCACCCTCCACCATGAGAAAGGGCATGTTTCTCCCCGAACCCTTGGCTTTCATCTAGGGGCCAACCCCAATCAAAGTACTCTAGAGATGGTATGTGGTGGGTGGTGGACTTTCCAGGAAGTCCTAAAAAATACTTTCAAGGCACCCTGAGGGACAAACTGAGCTTTATCTGAGCCATTTTATTATAATTATTATTTTGGTAGGCATAGGGTTTTGCTATGTTACCCAGGCTGGTCTCTAACTTTTGGCCTCACGCTATCCTCCTGCCTTGGCCTCCCAAAGTGCTGGAATTGCAGGCATGAGCCACCCTGCCCAGTCTAAGCCATTTTAGAGAACTCTGGTAGGCATTTGAAAAGGTCTTCAAGTACATTATTTATGGAAAAATTAAGCAATTTATGGGATTTAACCTAATTTTAAGTGCTTTTTCCACAATATCTGGTGGTCATCAGTTTATCACTCACTTAACAGGTTTTTGTGCCAGAATCTATACAATGTGCTGGGGAGATGGTGGCCAAGAGAGTAGGCATTTGCTTTTGACTTAGAACATGTGATCTAGTCTAATACACACCCAGTGCCTAACTTCCTCTAGTCAGTATCTAACACCAATCTCTTCTTTGGCAAAATAATTTAATACAAAGGTATTAGGTAAAGGTGAGAATGCCATATGCTACCTGAAGAGGAAATGCATTTGCAAAAAATTATTGCAAAGATCTAACTTGACATTTTGATGATATTGGGCAAGAGAATTTCCCTATGAGTTTTTTTCTCCTGCCCAGTAGTCACTCTAAATTGATAAGAAACTCTTTGTTTAAACTTGCCTAATTCCCTAAAATGATTTTTTTATTATGGAGAAGAAGGAATTATTTCTTGTTGGCAGGTGGAAATATTGCATATTGCTTGGCATAACTTATCAAAAGGGCTCAGCATTCAGTGAAGGTGTATTTGTTACTCAGCAGGTTAAATTTGAAAGGGCTCCTCTTACCATTTATCCCACTCTGTCCCTCCCCTAATACCTCCCAAGAATGTTCATGGAAGACAGGGGATATTAAAGAACAATGTCATCTGTTTGGTTTGAAAAAGAAGGTAAACTTTTATTTAGAGAAAGAATTAGGAAAAGAAAGTAATGGTTTGCTTAGAAAGATGACAATTTACACAGGGAAAACAGCACATTTGGCCAGGACAACAAAACAGCCCTCTGAGGCTGTCAGGAAAGCTGACCACAAACATGCCAAGAAAGAGTTGAATTTGTGTGTGTGTGTGTGTGTGTGTGTTTAAAAGAATTCTGTAAAACAGCATAAGACAAATACATGGTCCAAAGCAGCACATTTCCTGTCCTTGGGAATTCAGGAGAATCTTTGTGCAGGTTCCTGGTATGGAAGTGATCTCTTTGTGGTGTTCTTAAACACAGAAGAAATCTCAAATCTCAGCCAGAGGGAGTGGGTGCAGAAGGAGTTTCATGGGTGCAGAAATAGAAGGGATGGAGAAATTGAGATAGGACAGCACATGCAGAAATGCATTGAAGATACTTAAACATGCCATGCAGTGGAGGAAGAAGCAATATTAAGATGGCCAAGCTCCTGGATGCAACTGAATGAGAGTATTTGCCATAGCAACCTGTTGCTGTATTAAATACTTGGCAATAACCAGTTATGAAAGAGAAGTAACCCAAATGCTACTAATTAATCAAGAGCCAACTGGTCAGACATTGCTGATAATTGTCAAAACAATGCCCCAAATGATAACTCTTCCAAAATTTCAGTGAGAAGATTTTAAAAGCTCAGGCTGTAAAAATTTTGTCTTTACTGAAACATGGAAAAACATTAGGTAAGCCAAGTACTAAGAATTCCATTAGTTTATTATTTAATTGACATTTCTCCACACTGAAGACAAAGGGCTTGGAAACTGTCCTTTAAACAGCAAAACGTCTTATGAAGAATCAAAAATATTTTTGACTTCTTCACCCTTGAATTATTTAACAGATATCAACAATATCAGGTGAGATATAAAGTATAATTAATACTTATGAAACAAAGTCATTCCCTCTGATAGCTAAGATTTCTTCTGTTGACAATTTTTCTTGAAAATACAATTAAGCAGGTAGGAAATTACCAAAAATACTTGCCATTAGAAAAATTATCTTAATTCTTGTTAATCCCTGACCTCTTCTTATAAATTGGTAGATTGAAGAGACATGCATTTTACCAGTGCTGTTTTTGATTGAGGGTACTGGCCGTTTACAATATCCATTTAAAATGTTCAAATGTTTCCAAATGTACGTACTACAAAATATTATTATTTCAAGATTGGAAGTCATATTTAACACACCATACATGATTCATTTGCATATTTACAGGGGATTAAAGCACACAAAATTGTGCAGATAACATACTGAAGTCTAAACTTTTACACTCAAGTTGCATACATAGCAACAAGATACAATAAATTCTGAACAAATAACAACCAATAATCAGCCAGGTTACTATGTACATATTGGGCAGGAAGCAATTAAATACTGCCTAATAGAATGTCACTTAAATTACTTTTTCTATGAAACATCTCTCCATTACCACACACACACACACACACACACACACACACACGCACGCACGTACACACACACATATATGCACGTGTGCACACACACACAATTCTTTAATTTTTTTTCTATCACATCACAAATATAAAACTGATGCTTGTGGCAACATATGTGGAATATATCCAAAGATCTGATTTGTCACAAGGCAAGAGGCAACACAGCAACTCAGAGTGATTTACAATTTAACAGACTTGGATTTTGAAAATCAGTTACTGGATGATGAATACTGTAAAAATATATTCACACTTTAATGTCACAGACTGAAGGAAGAGGAGTAAAGAGCATTAACCAAAGCTTCATAAGCTTTGCCACTAGGTTAAATACTGGCTTTTGCTAAAATTAAAAAAAAAGGAATATATCTGGAGGGGAAGGACCCTAGGATAATATTTAAAATAACGACAACAACAAACCTCCTACTTCCTTTATCAAAATAGAATATTTTTCCACAGTCCACTTATTGTTAAACAAAACCAACTGTTCTTTTGAATAATCATTTTACAAATTCACTTTTAATGGAAACAGAAGAAATAATTGAAATAACAAATATAACTACTGTGTGCAGATGCGGTGGAAAAACCAGAGACCCGAAATATGGCAAAGTCAGTGCTTCATAAACAGTCAATGGATTTTTCTAAAAATACTTTTTGCTAATGGCAAAGTTCAACACCTCAGAAAAACTCTGAATTAAGATCTTAGAATAAGTTTCCAAGCTGTACAACATGGTTTCAAATACACTACCCTTGTTGTTTGTAAGGCCGCATTGAAGTTTAGCTTAACAGTCATAAGCCATGTGTTTGAACATCTTATGAGAGGTGACCGGCAAAGAAACAAGTTTTTTCCTTGTGTACCCTACTACCTATGAAGAGATACCATTTCTTTCCAAATATGTCCTTAAAAAATTTCCTTAAAGATATGATCTTGGAAAAAAAAAAAAGTCCAGGTTGCTTCGTTGAATCATCTGGAAAAATGTTTACACTTTAAAAAGTGACAATGTAGCACTTTGAATTCTCTGAGAGTGTTCTCTTGTTAATCTATAAGTACCCTCTCTAATTGGTATGTTATAGTTTACAAACAAATACACCAAGAGATGCACGCTCCCTTTGAATGTAGCTCTGCTGCATACAAGGTTGAGAGAACTATAGAAAAATAGCATCATCTTCCTAACATGTATACATTTTCAGAAGCCATTGGATTCTGTGTGCTGTTGACATAACTGTGGAATGTAAATGCACCTCAGACCCCTTAACAGCTTGAGCTGACAGTTCTCTAAGAGAACATGAGTACATCTTGAGTGGAAGATGAAGAACAAGAGGAGGCCAAGGAGTTGGGATTTTCTGGTATGCCTCCTGTCTAACAAAGTTATCTTCAAGGGAAGAGCTCAAGACTCACCAGGGTTCACGTTTGTGTGGCAGGATAACAATGAATGAGAGGCCAGCCCTCTTTTCCACTTGTCTGGCACGATCTCCTGGCAAGGATGGGGTAGGAGTTTGCCAGGTGGCTACTGGACAAGGTCTCTTTAGGGGAGTATAACAAGGCTTCAGTCATCGCTTTTCATAAAGTGCTTTGGGATCCTTCAGGAAAGAGGACTGGTGAAATATTATTACTAACTCGCTTCAATTTTCAAACCAAATGGAACTATTTTCTCTAGTGTAATTATTGCTTCGAGCATTAGTGAATGTTCTTAAAATGGAGTGGATCTCATTTTTAAGTATCTACTTCTTAAAATGTGGAGAGAATGTTTTTAATTACTGTCTCTCAGGTCTGCTCACCAATTAGAAGGATGTGATAGCCTTGCAAATGGTTGCCAAGCATATACATGCAATGGCTTGCACTTTCCAGGCTGTCCTCCCTCATGAGTCTATATAGCAAGAGCAAAATCAAAGATGTATAGCCCGAAAAGCACTAGGTCTGGCTGGCTGAGGAGACAGACTCTTGCCTCTTCTGAGACATTGCTGAGAAGATGTATGGTGAATGTGTGGCTACATTCTTAGAGCAGTCAGCTCCTTGTGGCTTGGGAATGTATTTTACCATGATTCTTTGGCCTCTGTGGGACTTAGGATAGAGATAGACATACGGGAGGGCCTTAGACAATGATTTTTGAGGATTTTCACAAATGATGTGAGCTGAATATTACAAGTGAGAGTAAAGCAAGTTAGGAAAACCCTGGAAAAGGAGACCTGGGATAAGAAAGTTTCCTCCAGAGGCCTCAGATTGGACTCAAAAAGAATGAAAGACAAAAGTTCATCATATCCCAAACAAAACATAACAAAAACAATAAAACAAAACAAACAAAAAATCCTCAGACGTTGTAAAGTGTCTATAATTAGAAGATTGGCTGAATGAATATAGGACCGGAAATTAGAGAACATGGTTGTTTCTCACAAGAATGTATTATTAATAATTTAAACTGGGCTCACAAAGTGTTGCAAAGTGCAGGTACAGGAGAACCACCTGAACAAACAGCTAGCTATTGAGGATATAACATATCCACTTTTATACAGGAATATTGCTGATTTTTAAGTAGATTAAGTATGCCCATTGAAATCTAATGTGGATTATTCTTTTCATGGGCATGCCTTATTTCCTCATAGAAGATGAAAAAATAACCTTCTGTCCCCAGTATAAATTAGTGGGCTTGAAATTAATGCAGTTTTGGTCCAGTATGCCAGAACTTGCTGACCAAATGAGGGGTCAGAAGGGTGGGTCAGTTTTTGCCTTTGCTGCTTGTTGAATGGCTCCCATCTGGTTCACAGTTGCGGTCTTCCTCCCATGCCACCGCAATGGTCAGGATCAGAGAACTGCTTGGCTTCTTAGTTCTGGGCAATTCCAGAATCTTACTTCACAAACTCATTCAAAACATATACAATCTATCTTATTAATATAATTAGACATAAGTAAGAACTAAGTGCAGATGACCCTGTCATTCCTGTTATTAACCAGGAGGCATAATTTTAAATGACATTTCTCCCAAATTTGCTTTTTAATTAATTAGTTTAGATATCTACGACATGGAATTTGTATTCCCTGGCAACAAGGAGCTTTGTGATATTGGCAACCTGTTCGGTAAATGTTGAGCAAAGGACTTAAATTTGGAATTAGAAGTAGCTAGGTGATTTGCAAAATAGATAAGTAGCCTGTAGACACTCAGGAGTTGACTGGGTATGTACCAATTCCCAGTTGCACAGCCTATTATAAAAGAAGTAGCTCTGGGTTCTGACCCTAACTCTGAGACTAAACCAGCTCTGCAAACTCGAACAAATCACTTAACTTCTCTGGGCCTTAACTGACCTATCTGTAAACCCAAGGACTTAAACAAATTTTATGGTCCATTCTAGTTCTACCATTGACTCTTTGCATACACATAGAATTCACTTAGAAGAAAACTGCGTTTTAAAATCCTCCCAGGCATGAAAAAGGAGCTGTAGTGATTCTGATCAAAATTCTTTGGGCAGGGGGGGGTTCATTGAGTATAAAATCTCTTACAAAAATAAAGACTGAGCTCTGGGCTTTAGTTTCCTAATGACCATAGGCCATGGGCCAAATCTGTACCTTTCCAGTAGGGTAATTATTTATGTTCAAATCAAATGTTTTAAAAATGGAAGGGATCAGAATAACATTGTGAACAGGGGACTTTGTGTGAACTCCCGTGAGGAGGAATAGTAGAACTGTGTGGACAAGGATAGGGCCATAAAGAGCAATATTTAACTGAAATGCCTGTGAAGCAGAAAAGGACCATTTAGAATGTCAGTGAACTGAATGGGTCTTGGCTCCAGGAGATGAGAAGACTCATGACTTTTCTGAACATGCAGTGTGATTTGTCTTTGATTTGAGTTTCTTGTTCGTGGGAGATTCAGGTAAGGGGCAATGAGACCAAAGCAGGATTTCCAGGTGTTTTTGAGAATATCCTTGGAATGAACCACTGGCAGGGGCTTCTAAGGAGATTTTTCCCTGAGGCCAATGGGCTGGATGATCTTGGGGCATAATTGACAAGCGGAGGGATGGGTTGAAAGGGAAGGTAGACACCCCAGCCCTGAACAATCTGTTCCTTAACCTGGGATGTGGGGGGAGTGGATGTGCCTGTGAGGCTGTGAGGAGCCCATCACTGGCTGGTCATCTCTGCAGGGCACATTGTTGTTCAATGACAATTTCATCACCTAAGAATCCGGAGCAGATCCACTATGATTTTTAGAGACACAGCCCCTGAGGACTTACTTGACTTATCTTAGAATTGTAGAGGAAATACACTTTTGCTTATGTTTCTCTCTCTCGCCTTGTCTTGTTTATAATTCAGGGTATCCCTTAACTCAGCCATCTCCTTGCACCCTGGAACGGTTTATGAAGCTCATTTTCATGCTTGAATGGGAGCTGAGTGTACAGGAAGAGCTGCTTCCTGCCCTATTCTATCCTTGCAAGATAGAGCTAGGAAAGTGTCCTTTGCTTTTGTTTCTGGTGGTGTCCACACAGCACTCAGCAAAGAAAAGGTCTGTCCAAGGCCTACTTAATCAGATAAGTGTTGATGGATAAATTGGACTTGGTGATTCCCGAGAACCTTGTATTTGGAATAACCTGGTTAAGCTGACAAGGGAACCCAGGACAAGTCCACTTGACTCCATGCCCTAGAGACACAACCTGGGTCTTTTTCCCTCAAACTCTTCTAAAGGTTTAGAATGGAGGAAAAAGTATGTTAATCTTATTTTCATCTATAGAACTCCTCCTTATCAATCAAATTCATGAAAGAGCCTTAAACCCGGGGTCAGATTACAGACTCGGCTGCAGAACAGAGGGTATCTCTTTGACCTGGCCTACCTCAGCTGCAGGTGTCACCAACAGGGTGGCAAGTTTGAATCGTTGTGTCTCGGACTCCATGTTGACACAAAAGCTCCTCCATGCCCTTTCTAGGCTGATCTGGGAATAACACTGGCAACTCTGATCTCCATCCCCACTTTACTCTAAAAAAGAGGGTCTTAAATTTGTAACCTTTGGATTTGTAACATTCAAAACGTTTGAAAATGGGTAGGGATGTAGTGGGGCAGGCTGGGGGTAGGGTGATGTAAAATGCAAGGAGGAGGGGTGGAACAGTGGACAGCCAGGGTGGGCCTTCCTAAAGCATGCTGCTGAGTATTTCTGACACCGGGGAGGTGCTGGGGCCCTCCCGGCTCATCTCTGGGCTTGTGGGGCTGGGCAGGCCAGAGCGGCCTCCAGGGGGTGGGCTCAAGCCGGCCCACGGCTTCGTGTCCTGGGCCACCAGGGCCGCGGGGTAGGGCTCCACGTAGATGCGGTGGACTGAAGGCCTGGCGTCATGACTGCTGCTCTTCTGCTCCTCAGGGAGGCTGGCGGCATGGGCCAGGGCCAGGCCTCGGGGCCCATGGAGTGCAGGTCCCGGCTGCTCGGCCTCCCCTGCTTCCTGGGCCAATCCGCAGGCCCCGGACAGGTGCTGGGTGTAAATGCCCTCAGAGAGCGACAGTGACTGCGTCTCGCTGTGCATGCGCAGCCAGCGATGGTGGCGGCTGAAGCCCCCGTAGTGCTGGCGCTTGCCTGGCTTCCGCTTTCCCAGGAAGCCCAGCGGCGGCCGCGCGCCTGGCGCCATCTTGGCGTGGTTCTTCGGAGCAAAGCTCGTGAGAGTCAGGCTGTGGAGGAAGTCGGCACACGCATGGTCGGGATCTGGGCCCTGGACCAGGCCCTGGGGATCCTGGCTCTGCCCCGCAGGGCTCTTCATGTCGTGCACCTGGAGGACGTCGGGGGCGCTGCCGCTTAGGCCGCTTAAGGCCTGCTGCGCAATGTCGTGCGATGACAGGTATACTAGGTCCAGGTCTCGGGGACTCAGGGCGTCACTGGAGTCATAGTCGCTGTCAGTGGGGAGGAAGACTTCCGAGCAGGCTTCTTCATCAGAGCAGGGCTGTGAATCTGAAAATTCAGAAACGGATGTTAGGAAGAATATAAACACTTAGCTAGAGCCTGCTTCACGGTTGTAGGGTGGGTACATTAGGCACCTCCCCGCGCGCTCAGAAGGGCCCCGCACTTCCGTTTAATGCTCTGCTGTCATTGCTTGAAATTCTTAATAATTTTGAACAAGAGGCCTCACGTTTTCATTTTGCACGGGGCTCCACAAATTATATAGTTGCTCTGATCTTAGTTTAAGGGAAAGGAGAGAGAGGAACTCTGACAGGTCCAACCCTGACAGCAGTGGGGAACATTTCCTCGTTCCCCATGCATGCTTTTATTATTTGCTGGGTGTCTGTAGAGAGGATGAAACAGGAAACAAAGCTGGATGTTATTCATTCATTCTCTGTTCTTATTTTGGAGATGATTTTTGCATTTGACAAAGTAGCAGGAACTTAAAAGGGTGAAGGAAGAAGAGAAGACAGTCTGGTGGCCAAAGTCGGTCAATCTGGTTTCAGATCCTAGCTGCCTTCCACCTACTTGCTCTGTGATCTTGGGAATGTTACTTAACTTTTTTTGTGCTTCAGTTAACTTATCTGTAAAATGGGGATGATAATAGAACTTCTTACTTATGGTGGCTGAAAAATCGTGTATCTAAACACTTAACCACAGCACCAGGTGTTTAAAAGAAAATACAGAAACAGAAGTAAAGTTAGAGGCAGAAATAAGCCTCACAGTGCACACTGTAACGACCATGGGAGAGCTACAAGTTTAATTCTATAGATACTTGTCATTCAATGCACTAGTTGTTTATATATATATTTTTTCCCCAATCAGGTTGTGCATTTCTGTAGGGCAAGGACTGTCTAAAATCCTTCGACTTTCCCACAGAATTTAGCCCATAGCAGGTACTTGGTAAATACATGTTAATTTTGAAAACATGCAAATTCTCTTAAAAAGAACAACTAATTGCTAATCTGTAAAACTGAGATAATCCCAATAAAAAAATCTTAACAGAATTTTTAAATGGAATTTGATAAATTAATTTTGAAATTAATCTGGAAGAGAAAATTAATGAGAGTAGTCAACTTTTTTTTTTTAAGGATACAATAGGGAGGAGCCTGATTAGCAGATATCACAGAATACTATAGAGCTTTAGTTATTGAAACTTTGTAGTATTGGCGTAGAAATGGACAGATGGAGGTATAGAATAGAAAAATAAAGTCTAGAAACAGTTTTAATTCTCTGTGATAATTTAACATATGGTAAAGATAACATTTCAAAGTAGAGGAATGAATAGATTATTCAATATATAGTGGGATAATTGGCTATCCTTTTAGCAAAGCAATTAGAGAAAGTCCTACCTCATACCATATATAAAAATTAATCCCATTTGGGTAAAATATAACAAGCAAACTTAAAAGTATTAGAAGACAATATGTTTGTAATTTTTGGGTGGGAAGGTCTTTTTAAGCAAGACAAAACCCCAGAAGTCATAAAAGTGACTGATATATTTAGCTACATAAAAGTTTAATAGTTTATTGGCTGGGCGCGGTGGCTTACGCCTGTAATCCTAGCATTCTGGGAGGCCGAGGCAGGTGGTTCGCTCAAGGTCAGGAGTTCGAGACCAGTCTGAGCAAGAGCGAGACCCCCGTCTCTACTAAAAATAGAAAGAAATTATCTGGACAACTAAAAATATATATATAGAAAAAAAATCAGCCGGGCATGGTGGTGCATGCCTGTAGTCCCAGCTACTTGGGAGGCTGAGGCAGGAGGATCACTTGAGCCCAGGAGTTTGAGGTTGCTGTGAGCTAGGCTGACGCCACGGCACTCTAGCCAGGGCAATAGAGCCAGACTCTGTCTCAAAAAAAAAAAAAAGTTTAATAGTTTATAAAACAAATGATATCATAAACAAAGTAAAAAGGTAAGTGATAGATTGGAAAAAATAATAATGACATGTATAACTAAAGATTAATATCCAGGATATATAAAGAATTTCTAGAAATCAGTAAGGAGACAATGCAAATGGGCAAAAGGTAAGAACCAATGCTTTAAAGAATTACTAATTCAAATGACCAATAAACATTATTATGTTCAACCTAGACAGTAATTAGGAAATGGGAGTTAAAACTTCAGTGAGGCATTTTTTGCCCATCAAATTTAGAAAACACAAAAGAGTGATAATCTCATGTGTTGGTGACGTGTGGGAAATCAGAGACTCCCACATAATGATGGTGGGAGTATAAATTGGTACAGTTCTTTGGACAGCAATTTAGTAGATTATATTAAAAATGTTCATATCACTTGTCCCGGCAGGTCTTTATGTTTGAGAAAGGTATCTATATTTGAGAAATTGTTGGCATTTATACATGGAGGCATTTACAAGTTGTTTACTGCAGTAGGATTTATACAGTGAAAAACTAGAAATTATCTTGTGGTTGAGAGTGCTGTGAAAGGGAGACATAGAGGCACAGAAGCATTAAGAAATGGAGAATAATTTACTTGCTGAATTTTTCAAGGGAGTCCATATTCTGAAGGACTAGATTGCTGATTAAAAAAAAATTCAGGCATAAAGTTTGTTTTGGTAGGGAGTCAGTATCATGGTTTTTTCTATTTTAGGGACTAGAGCTAGATGGAATGCTTTTTTGTCTTGTTTATTTTAGGGTCAGGGTGTATATCACTTTTTTTTTTTTTTTCCCCTGACTGGATGAGCAGGGATGACATGCATACTTGCTCATAATTGGCCCGGCAAGATGTCAATTTTGCCTTCTCTCTGCTGGTTGTTACCCAATGTCCATTATCCTTTTTTTAGTTACAAAACATTAATTTTGTTTGGGACAGCGATACACTCGTATGAAAGACTACTTTTTTTTCCAGCTTCCCTTGCAGCTAGGCATGGCCATATAATTAAGTTCTGGCCACTGAGATGGAACTGGAAGTATTGTATCAAACTTCTGGAAGTCTGCATAAAGGGAGGTGGCTTAGCTGGGAGATGGGCCATTTCATTGTTCTTCTTTTCTTCCATCTGCCTGTAACAGGATGTGTTGGATAGGGTCATGAAACAACCTTGGAAATAGAAGCCACGTGCTAGGATGGTGGTGTTGAAAAACAGAGCTTGGTGTCTAAAGACCATAAAGTTCACATAGCAACCCTGAATTGTCTACCTCTGAGCTTCTTTCTCACAAGAAAGAAAGAAAATATCTTGTGTTTACGATTCTTATTTGGGTTTTCTATAACATGAATCTAAACTTAATCCTAAGTGATACAAACCTAAATGTTCATGAGTAGGAGAATGGTTAAATAAATCATGGCACATCTGTATTGTGGAATATTATCCAGCAGTTACAAAGGATGAGATCAATTTATATATTGTTCTTTAAATAATGGCTACCAAAAAAGGATTCCCTCTCCTGCTTTTTTGATTTCTTCTTGTCTGTTCAATGTTTTCCTCAAACATAATCTCCTTTAGGAAGCATCCCCCAACTGTCCCAAAAGGGATTGCTCACTTCTCTGTACTGCTGTAACACTCATTGTGCTTTGGCACTTAGCCTGTATAGATTTGTATCTAGATTAGTTATCTTTCTTATGTAAATATAACATTATGGTTTCCTGGTTAGACCATGAGCCCTTTTAGAGCAGAGATATTTAATTCATCCATTCATTCACAATGAAGATTCTGTATTGCTTGAGTTCCTGCTCTGACAGAAGCACTGTACTTGGTAATTGAGTGGATATAAAACTAATAAGAAATTATATCTGTCTCTACGGAGTTTACTATTTTAATGGAGGTATAAAGCAAATATGCATCCATAAGAGTGTGACAGAACATAGGTTTTATAACAGAAGTTTAGCAAATAAGATGCAAGTATATAGGAAAGGAGGATTACATTTTATTGGGACAGGATTGGTGAAATACTCAATCATTTCTTATTTATTTTTTACCTCCATTTGTTCATCACTATTCTCTGTATTAATTTATTTCTTCATCCACTTTCAAAAAGTGACTTGAGGCATCTTTTAATAATATGCAAACAATAAGAGGATTGTAAACCAGATAGGAAGAGGAAACAGTACAAGTAGTCCTGTTTGACTAGAATATGGGGAATAGAAATGGAATTTTGGTAAAATGAAGCTACAAATGAAGGATGCCAGTAATTGCACCCTTGGGAATTTATCCCAGAAAAATTAGGGCTTATTTTCATACAAGGACCTGTACATGAATATTCATATCAACTTTATTGGTAATAACCTCAAACTATTAATAGAAACTACCTAAATGTCCATCAGAGGGTGAATGGTTAAACACACTGTATTTCATACCACGAAATACAGCTCATCAATAAAAAGAAAGAATACCATGTATGTAACATTTGTGAAATAACATAACTTTAGAGATGAAGAACAGATTATTAATTGCCAGGGATAGGGATGGGGCGATGGGTAATACTATAAAAGGGTAACAGGAGTTTTGTGGTGATGTTACACTTGAGTGTCTTGTTTATGGTGGTAGTTACCCAAGGCTACGCATGATAAAATTGCATAGATTTGTATATGCAAGCCCATGTATGTGCATATGTGCGTGTGTGTGTACACACACACACGCACATACACACAGATGAGTTTATGTATAACTGGAGAAATCTGGATAAGCTCTATGGATTGTACCAACTTCTTGGTTTTGATATTGCACAAGGATTATATAAAATGGTAACATTAGTAGGGGGCTGAGGAAAGGGTACATGGGACTTTGTATACATTTTTTTCCTGTGTCTATAATTATTTCAAAATAAATGTTTTTTAAAAAGAGCATTTAATTTTTTAAAAAGGTAGAGTATAACCAGAGGAGTGTGTTGAATGTCTAGATAAGGAGTCTGTACCTAATTTTATAGCCAGTGGGTAGTTATTAAAGAATTTTGAAGAATTGACAAGATGAGACCTGTGATTTAGTATCCTAAATAGTAAGGTAGCAGGCTGGATATAAGATGAACTTGATGAGGAAGAGATATCAGGGAGGCTAGCTAGGAAGCTGTGGTCCATGCTTTGTTTCCTCTAAGTATTTATCTTGTTCAGACTGTGAGGGTAAGCAAGAGCTGGGGTTGTGTGGAGGAAAGTAGAAATTCAGCAAAGTCATTAATTCAAAGATATTTATTGAGCAGGTGTTCTGTGCTAGGCAAAGTCTCTGCTTTCAAGCAGCTCATAGAGGATGGATTAGACAAAGAAGTGAGAAAATGCCTAAGATTAATTTCTGATAGTACAAAGTTCTATGAAGAAAATGAAATTGGATTTTAGCTAGAGACTTAGGGGGAAAATTCTTTCAATAAGGTGGCCAAGAGAAGGCATCTCTGCAGAACAGGGAATCTAGGTGAGACCTCAGTGATCAGAAGGAACCAGTAAGAGTTGCAGGGAAGAGTGTTCCAGACAATTGGGAGAAGCGAGTGCACAGGCCCCAAAGTTATTAATAGGTTTCAAGCTGTGGTTCCTGGGAAGACAGGAAATTAAACCAGAAAAGTTAAATTGCAACCCTTATTTGGTTTGGGCAGAAGAAGGGACAGCAAATTTAATATGGGATAGGTTGAGCATAGGGGATGGCCAAAACATCCGGAAGATGAAATGGGAGTCTGGTCGGGTAGCAAGGTTGAAGGAAGATTTTTATTGGTATAGAGAAGAAGGAATTATTGGAGAGGGAATGGTTAAAGATATGAGTGGTGAGATTGATGAATATAACAAGGAGGGGTAATTAATTGTAAGTACCGGTGCTGGCATCAGTCCTTAGTGAGAAAGATGGAAAGACTTGTCCTCAGAGACAAGTGGTTAGGGAAGAAGACAAATACAAAAAGATTTTCAGGCTAAAAGGAAAGAAATGGGTAAAGACTTGGGCTGAATGACTGATACTTTAAAAGTTTTAGACAATACATTTTTCCCATCTTTAATGAGAAAAACAGGGCACTACAGGTTAGAGGATCTCAAGATTGTTGGTTGTCTTCGACGATGGCAAGGATAGGTTCCTTAGGAGTGATGAAGAAGGGAAGTTAACTGGAGATTTGAAATTGGGCTTGAAATAGGACCCATGAAAAGAATTCATAATTGACTTTAGTTTAACTTCCTTCTCCATTTATCTGATCAGTGTTGTCTATTCAGCTGTTTGCATGTACTTGTTTATCTAAACAAGTACATGCAATAATAATATTTGATATTTACTTAGTGATTACTGTGATCCAGCCATAATGCTAACTGCTCTAAGTGATTTGTTTCATTTAATACTTAACAATTCCTATTTTGCAGGTGAGAAAACTGAAGCTTAGCCTTATTAAATTTTCCAATTCATATAGTTAATAAGTGGCAGAAAAGGCAGCCAAATGCAAATTTGTCTTAGTCCAAAGATCTGCTATATTGCCATCCACCTAGCATTTCCATAAGCCTTTCCATGGAAACTTCCTGAGGGCTGGGACCTGGTTCATCTAATTCACTTTTTGTGGTACCCACACAGTTATATTAGTTAAGCTCTTATGAAGGGCTTCTTGACATTGCTTCTGCTAGGGAAACATGTTAGATCTTGCATTAGTTTCCTGTGGCTGCTCTAACAAATTACCACACACCGGGCAATTTAAAACAACAGAAATTTATCCTTTCACAGCTCTGGAAGCCAGAGTCTGAAATCAAGGTGTCAATAGGGCCACACTCTGGAGGTTCTAGGGGGAGAATACTTTCTTGCCTCTTCCAGCTTCTGGTGGCTTTCAGCCACCTTGTGAGTGCCTCATTCTAATCTCTGCTTCTGTCTTCCCATGGCCTCTCTTCTGTGTCTGTGTCTTCTCCTCTTCTGTCTCTTATAAGGAGACTAGTCATTGGATTTAGGGCCCACTCATATAATCCAGGATGATCTCATCTTAAGATCCTTAATTATATCTACAATGACCCTTTTTTTCAAATAAGGTCACATTCACAGGTTATGAGGGTTAGGACATTGACATATATTTTTAGAGGCCACCATTAACCCACTAGAGGAAGGATAGTAAAAATGACTATAACTGGAAGCAACCACTGAGGAGTTTGTGATACTTTCTTCCTCTTTTCAGTCCATAGTCAGGTCAAGCACATTGCAAAAGCAGTTTGTACTTTGCTCTGTCAGCATACAAATAGTGAGCATTTATTGTTTGGAGAGGACTAAGGAATATATGAAGATGTCCTTAAAGGATCTAACATTTTAATATTTCAATGAAGCATCATAGTTTGAGACCCAGTCTCTCTGGTAGAGTCTGTGCTGGTTTCCCCAGGGAGAGTTAGTTGCTCAGTTCTTTTGGCTCTTATAGCATTTTATTTATATCTGTGTTATTGCATGTATCAAATTTTATTATAAATTATCCATTTTCATATTTGTCTTCCTCACTGGACTGTGAACTCTCGAGAGCGTGCACTATGTCTTACTCATCTCTGCTTAGTAAATACTGAATAAATCAGTCATTGAAGGAATGGACTAAGGCAGCAGTCCCCAACCTTTTTGGCATCAGGGACTGGTTTCATGGAAGACAATTCTTCCACAGTCCTGGGGTGGGGGGTGGTGGTGGGGGGTAGGGGAGAGGCAGAGCTCAGGAGGTGATGTGTGGCCGGATTCTTAACAGGCCACGGACCAGTACTGGACTGTGGCCCAGGGGTTGGGGACTGCCGGACTAAGGAACAAGTCAAGCAAAGGGATGTGTAGAATCTTCTGTATTTTTCCGATCATCTACTCTGAACATGGAAACATGAGCAGACCACGAGAACCTCCCAGCTAGACGGTGTCTTAATCATTGTTCTTAGCACATTGTGCTGTAACTGGTACATAGAAGGCTCTTAGTAAAGCATGTTAAGTGGAATTGAAATTGAAACAAATATTGAAATCTGGGAGCATATAGAGTAGTGAGATCTGACTGTTTCTTAAAAACAATACTGAAAACATCCTGAAAGGATCTAATTTACTTAATCTAGCATAGAAATTCCTGAAAATAATCACCCAAATCATTTTGCTTTATCTTTGGTGATATTTGACTTAAGAGTCAGTAGCAGAAAGAACACTTGTTAGACAAACCTGGGCTGAAGTCCTGTCTTGCTACTTACTGTGTATATGATCTTGAGCAAATCACTTAGCCTCTCTGTACCTTTCTTCATCTGTAGCACATAGGCAATGATATTTTTTATTTTCTATAGGTACTATGAGGATTAAATTAGTTTGTTAAAAATACTTTAAGTGGCTTATAAACAAAAGATATTAATACTCTTTGAGATACCTTTCACTCTTAGTAGAAAATAACTCGAAAACATATAAAGATCATTAAAATATAAACCAGTAATTAGATATGATTCAAGATTTTTCTGTAAGATTGCTGTTGATAATGAAGGAGAACAATAGTTTCTTATATGATATCTTCTGTTGGTGGTGATCTAGTCCAGTACTGCATTTTCTAACTTATACTTAACAGTGAATTGGTAAATGATATAACTTATTTACTATAGCTCCCAAGAGCATGGAAATTAGGAGATAAATCAAGAGAAGACCTAGTTATAACTGTGGTAACCCAGGGAGGAGATGCAAAAGGGCTTTAGTATGAAGTGGTAAATATTATCTTGTTGGTTCATGGACCCACACTTGGGAAACACTTCTCTAGTGGGAATCTAAATATTTGACTTGCATGGTGGTTGTATTATTTATTAGAAGACTTAGTGGAACCTATTGCTTAGAGTGGGATATCCCTCCCAGAACAGTCTGGGAAAATCTCCAGGATGCCAGCCAGGGCACTGAGGAGAATTTCCAAGGACTTAGGCCACTGCTACTCCCTCTCTTCCTGGAAAAGAACGCAAAGTGCAGCTTCCATTCCCAGATCCAGGCCATATGCTCCATTAACCATTGTAGGCACCTTGCCCAGTTGTTATTTTAATAAACCTGGTGTACTCCTCAATTTCCCTCAGAGGGCCCACTAGGCAGGCCGGCACTGGTACCACCTTGAGTGTCCCCTCTGGTTGACCCAGGAACTGTTTGATGAAAGTTCTGCCCATAGTATTAGTGCTGGCTTAGGAAGCTTGACTTTCTTGCCATTGTAATGGATGTTGTAACTCCTGGTCTCTGTGGGTTAGGCCAACAACAGCAGAGAAGAGTTGGTGTGGATTTTGAGGGCGTTGTGAGTAGATGACATTTCAGGAAACAATAATTGATTTAAAGTTACTGCTTTTCTCTTAAAGGCAGGGGGCATGGCAGGACAGAAAGAAAGGAATAATAAGTCATATTTGCTCTAAAATCTAGCTTCACATTTTTAATGTATCACTATCCATATCTATATATCTATATATACTGTATGTGTATATATCTCTATATATGTGCTTCAGTGAATCTATTTCCACAGTGTTTGAATAGAATTTAAATAATTTATAAATGAAGAATTTTGCTGAATCTCTCATCAGGGCTCAGGGGTTTGTTCACCTTCTAATTTCCCGAGAGAAATAATATCTCCAGATTCCTGTTGATATTTTGAACTGTTTAGTTTAGTGAATCTATTTCCACAGTGTTTGAATAGAATTTAAATAATTTATAAATGAAGAATTTTGCTGAATCCCTCATCAGGGCTCAGGGGTTTGTTCACCTTCTAATTTCCCGAGAGAAATAATATCTCCAGATTCCTGTTGATATTTTGAACTGTTTAGTTTATGCCATAATGTTCTTAATATCATCTGGGAAAAGGTTATCAGGAAGATTTACATATGGAAGATCAGGATAATCTTCAAACGCATCTGAAGGTTGAAACAACGCCCCCCTCCCCTTTAGCCTCCCCCATGCGTCACTAGGAGAAACAGCAGTATCGGAAAAAAAAATTGCTGCTGCCTGTGACCACTATACCCACAGAAAAGGAGTGGGAGAGAAAATACCCATGTGATGGACCAAATCATTCCACCCCCTGCCTTGAGCTGCCTTTTCTAGGAGCCAACTTTCCCCCTTGGATCCTTGGGAGATGCTTAATTTTAATTGACTCAGAGGAGTTCTACTTTGTGTTTTGAAAACCACACAAAAATGGGAAATAAGTTAAAGAGTTCCACTCCCCTCCTCCCCCACCCCCAACAGATATGCACAAACAAGTCCATGGTACTCCATAGCCTTAAAACAGAATCCTGGACTGGCACCAGAGGCTAGGTTTGCAGTAGGCTCTGTATTTCCAGCAGGCCCCTTAGAAGTTAGTGAACCCTACCCACACAGAATGGAATTGTGCTGCAAACTTTGCCCTGTGAGTAACCCAGTGGGGATGTTCCTCTAAATTGGATATTTTCCCCTTCATAAATGGTTTCCAAACAATTCAAAGTGGTCACACTAATGGAAAGGACCGAGTATGCAGTGACAGATGTCATTGTTCTGAAAGGCTTCTGCTTTTGTGAGGGGATAGGACACTAAATGTTTCTCCCCAGCTCTCAACAGTGCTTCCCTGTCACTGGATTCCATTTGTCATTTGCTGCCCTCCACATCTTTGTGTTTCGTAGCCTGTGGAATCTAGGCTTCAAAGAAATAAATGGACCCAAGAGAGAGTTATATTTTAAGAAACAGAATGATGATCGCTCACATTTTAAGTTAATAATAAAATCCAAATGTAATTGGCCAGATCCTCCCAGCAGGGAGTGTGTGCAACCCATCCTTAGGCCAACATGAGAGTTTGGCATTTCTATAGCATAGCGAAGGCCACCCTCATACAGCCAAGGAAGAATCCACATAGGACCCTGGGGCCAAGAGAAGATTAAACACTGGGAAAGTTCTGTGAGCTGAGAGGGCAGACTAGGGCTGTGAAGGTGGAAATAGAATTGAAGAGTTGTTTGTAGAATTAAATGAACTGTGGAACATCATAGCATATATAGCTTTCCTGCCTTAAAAAATGCTCTTTCAACCCTACACTTCTCCAGCAACTACCTTCCCTCCTCCTTCCCTTTCACAGCCAAGATTTTAAAAGAGTGAATCTTTCTGGTCCCACTTCTTCACCTCTCATATACTCCCTGATCTACTTCTGTTCAGCTTCTATCTCTTTCCTTTCACAGACTGCTCTCATCAAGATTACTGATGATTTCCTTGTCGAAAAAAAGTGAAACAACAGTTTTTCAGTTATTTTATTTAACCTTTCTCCATCATTTGACACACCTTGATTTCTGTGACACTACTCTCTTGTTTTTTTTTTAATCTTCTTTTTCTGGTTGTTCCTTCTTAGTTTGTGAGGTCTCGCTGCCCCATTCCACAGTGATCCTTCCATACTCTCCTCTTCTTATTCTATCTACTCTTTCTAGGGAATCCCAAGCATTTTCGAAGCTTCACACATCATTCACATGTCAACAAATTCTTAAATCTATATTGTTAGCCCAGCTCTCTTTCTTAAGTTCCAGACTCTCTACATCTTGTTTTCTCCTGAATGTTACTTTTTGTTGAAATGTTCTAAAACTAACTCAATTTCAACATGGCCAACCACCCAAGCTTGTTTATCCTCCTTTCTTACCTTTTTTTGGTAAATGGCATCATGATACCCTGAGGCACCCATGTCAGAAAACTTGGTATCTCTTTTGTTAATAGCTTACTAATTGGTCTCCCTGCTTCTGGTATTTTTCCCCTGTGGTCTCTTCATATAACAGCCAGACTTGATTTTAAAGAGTAATTCAGAGCATATCAATCTTTGTTTAAAAGTTTTCAATAGCTTTCTGTCACAAGTAGGATAAAATCCAAACCTTTTACCATGGCCCACAGAACCCTGCCCATTCTGGCCCACCTCTCTCTCTCCCCTGTCTTTTACAACTCACCCTTTTGTTCACTGTGTGTCAAGGATGTTGGTTTTCCTTCCATTCCTCACCCATCCCAAGGCCTTTTGCTGTTTAATTGCCTAGAACATTCCAACTCCAGGTTGCATTACTGGCTCTTACTTCTGAGGTTGGTTCCAACAGCATTTTCACAGATAGGTCTCTGCTGATCATCCTAGTGAATTCAACACTCTCCTTGCCTACCTGCTATTTTGTATTATTGCTATTATTTGCTATTTTTGTATTGAAATTTTTACTATCCAAAATTATCTTGTTTGTTTATATTTTCATTGTTTGTCCCTCTTTCTAGAATATAAGCTTATGGGAACAGAGACTTTGCTTTACTTACCGCTATATCCATGTTCCTTTGAAGAGTACTGGCACATAGTGGGTAACCAATAATTTTTTTTAACATAAAAAATGAATACTGTCCTTAGATTCTGAGTTTCAGCCAAACTGCTTGCAGTTCTCTAAACTACAACGCAGTTGTACAGTCTTCTTCCTCTGCCTATAATGTTCTTCTCTTTCTTCTTTTTCTGCCCAATTCCTGCTTATCCTTCAATACTGGATTCTGTCACTTCCTCCAGGAAGCACTCTTTGATCTTATGAGTTTAAGGTTTAACGCCTCCACTAGACTCCATAGCACATATGCAATTACCAGGTAATTTTTTGTTAATGTATCTGTCTCTTTCATTAGCCTCACTTCTGGCAGGGATGATGTTTGATTTGTGTCCCTGGCTCAGTGGGAGTCTATAAAAATACCCCCTAGAAACTCTATTTAAATAATTCTTTTGTTGAATTATTTGTTAAATCATAGATTCCTTTGGTAACGTAAATTAGCTATCTCCTAAGTTCTTTCATTTGCCAAGTTTTGATTTTTACACATTGGGGTTTTTAAAACAGGCGCACACACAAACTTACTTATAGAAAAGGCTCATTTCACCATTAAAATTTTCTATAGTAAGAATAATATTAAATATGATATCTACAATATATTGTCTATTATATGCCATGTACCTCTGATATAGATTGTCTTATTCACAAGTAACTGTTCAAGGTGTATACATTATTATTCTCATTTTACATACATGGAAACTGAGGCTCAGATGTAGTAATCTGTTGAAGCTCATACAGCTAGTAGAACAAAGCTGGGATTTGAATCCAGGTCTCTGATTTCTAAGCCCCAAAATCTTTCTGCTACACCATGCTGCCCCCTATGGGACAAGCTCACAAACCAAAACTATTTATTAAAAATAGTATAAAACTTAAAAAATTGGTACTCTTATAAGCTATAGAATCAAGAAAGATGCTTTGAATGGTCATTATTTTAATTGACTAGAAAAATGGCATTAGTCTCAACATGTCTAGGCAAGAGCATTATATTGCCTTTACCTAGTATGCTTTCTCTCTGCTTATAAGCATAGATATTTTGTAGAAATTTGTGTTAACCCAGTCATGTTTTTGCTGTGAGACTTAATTCCCAAGGGTGGCTGTGCCTTGCCAGGCATCTCCTCCAGCTTGTCTGTAAGGTCATCGTACCTATGATGAGGTCCCAGCTACTTATTTGGACTCAGTTTCAGGATTCTAGTTTATCCAAAGTTTCTTTCTTCCTCATCTTCCACCCCAGATCATTGGTGCTGTGTGGATGGGAAGTTTGTCCTGAACTCTTACCCAGGCTGTAATCTGCTTCCTGCCTGATTCTTGTCAGCTCCTATTTAATAGAGGTTAGGTCTGTTTTCCTCCCCTACCTGGTTTTGGTCAGATTCCCATGGCTGGTGTGGCTCTCACCTGGTACCACAGTGGTCCCCATTCTGCATGTCTGAAGCCATATCCCTGCTTTGTGTCCTTTTATATCTTGGAAGCATGGGCTAAAACTGGAATGAATCTTTCCTGTCCCTAAATGGAGTTGATCTCAGGTTATTGCCCTAGTTTCCTATCCCTCCACTGTTCTGATTTTATTCCCTCTGTTCTCTTAGACTCTTACCATTGAGCAGTGTTTCCTACCACTTGCTGGAACCAGTGCCTCAGCACAACCAACCTCATCAGCAGAGATTGGACCAAGAATCTGATGACCAAACAACAGAACTTAAGATCTCCTTGCTTACCACTCACTGCCTTTCTTCTGTGCATCTCTGGGGATGGGGATGGTGATGGAAGACAGTCTATATGTGATGATGTAGAATTGATCTTCTTGAGGTTCTGCTCATCTGAGGGGTCTATCAGCTTAGTGATGGGCAAGCCAGAAACAGGTTGTTTATATCTTGCATACTGTAGAGCATCCATGATCCATCTCATTTCGCGCCAGACTTCATCTATTTGCTTTGGAATAAAATGGTAAAAGACATTAAGTTATCAGTTATTATTAATAAAAAGGAATAAATTTCTCTGAGAGTCCAGGATGATCCATTTTCTACAGTACTGGTTTTGAGCAAGAGTGAAATATTTTTATTGTAGGTTTGCTGAGACAGAAGATGCCTCTTCTTTGTAATATCTTCTGTTTTGCATATTTTTACCTGAGATGCTATATCATTTGTGCAAATAGTGGAAGACTTGGATTATAGCTGGATACATCACTTATTAGCTCTATAGTAACCCTTAGCAAGTCACTTGACCTTTTTCAGCCTTAGTTGCCTTATTTGTAAAATGTGGGCAAAACATTTTCCCTTTCATACCTCCCAGGGTTGCTGTGATGATTGGCGGAAGTGATGAATTTGTAAGTTTCTTGTAGTACTGCAGGGTACATTGCTCACACACATAAAGGGTTATTATTTCTTAGCATATAATGAAATATTCTTCATGGGGATATTGTAGGGAAGGTATATGATAAGGTTTAAATTTCAGAATACTTTAAGAAAGAAATGTAGTTCTAGTTCTTACATGTGAACTAGAAAAACAAAGTATTATTGAA
>NW_012136192.1:983771-991526 GCF_000956105.1 Propithecus coquereli
TAGAGATTTTTGTACACCTATGTTAATAGAAAAGAAGTAACTTTATATATTCAACTTATTACTTTCTTACATATAAAGTGCTTCTAAAGTGCAAAACAGCTAAGTTTCCAACAGCTTATTCTTTTTTTTTTTTTTTTTTAAGAGAAGGTCTTACTTTGTTGCCTGGGCTAGAGTACAGTGGTATCATTATAGCTCACTGCAACCTTGAAACTCCTGGGCTCAGGTGATCCTCTTGCCTCAGCCTCCTGAGTAGCTGGGACTACAGGAACAGGCCACCATGCCTAGGTAATTTTTAAATTTTTTGTAGAGATGGGGTCTTGCTATGTTGCCCAGGCTGGTCTTAAACTCCTGGCCTCAAGTGATCCTCCCACCTTGGCCTCCCAAAGTGCTAGCATTACAGGCATGAGCTACCATGCCCAGCCTTAAATATTTTGTGCTTAAGTAATTTAAACATCCTTACATTTTTAAGGTAGTCCATTTTAGATGATTACATTTTGATTTCTGGGTTACCAAAGTGATTTTAATGACATTTCCATTATAAAGTATAATAGTAGTTTCTTTGAAGCCTATTGGTATAAAATTCACTTATATTTTTGTGTTTTTCTCTATAGATGACAGATGTTCTCTGTTAGATCTCAATAGATACTGGCCATGAGCTTTCTGGTTATTCTATCTCCAAGGAGAGACTGTTAGTTACACATTTTTTTCTTAGGACTCTGGAGTTTGTAGTAGGCTTTGTATCTAATTTCACTGCATGCCTTGGGGAAGCCATTAACAACTTTGGGCCCATTTGCTTAACTATAAAAAGAAGAGGTTGGACCAGATGATGTCTAAGGTCCCTTCTAGCTCTGATACTTTGTGATTTATTTTTGAGGAATATGACACCAACTTTGTAAATTGGTGTCACTCAGCTTCCAGATAAAACGTATTCATTGTATGAATAATGCAAGGTTAATCTCTCTCCGATTGTAGAGGTTTTAAAAATAAAGTACTACCTAGTGTTATATTTTATTTTCAAAATTCATTCTTACATCTTTAATCTGTACTTAAAACCTACTCTTTAAAGAATATCCACAAACCTGGTGCTCCCAACAAACACAGAGTCTGAAATTGTGACATTCAGTCTGCCACGTTCAGAGTGAACTAGTGAATGGCACCATGTGGCCAACAGCCATTTTTCCTTGCTTTCTAGTTCTGTGTCTGTCCTGGGGTGATAGGACTTGGCATAGTATTCAAGACTAGTGACCAAAGCATGAGATTGAGCTTCAGGCTTTGTTAGCTTGGTCAGTTGGGCAGGAAGTTGGGAGGAGGCACTAAGTCATTTTGAAGGGAGAAATCTGAAGTTTGGGGTAAAGCCAATGTGGGAATCCCAGATGAGACTCGGATGAATTTTTCCCGATGTGATTGTTGCTGTCTCAGCTGGCTTTTATTGGCTCTACCTCATACAGCATATGCTTGTCTCAAAGTTATTTTAAAGGCACTACATACATGACTGTGGACAGCTCTTAGAGTGCCTGTCAAGGACAGGGACTGTGCTTTTGTATTTTTGGCCTTCAGCTGTGCAGAGTAGATATGTACTCAAAAAATGATGGTTCAGTCAATGAATAAATGAACCAGTGAATGAATGGAATGGTTACCTAATTCTTTAGATCTCTACTCCCAGAGTTATTATAAGGATTAAATAAGGTAACGTAGATGAGTATACTTCATAAACTATACATTGTTAAAACATTTTCAGTTGTTACAATGGCAGTCATGGTTACTGTAATGGGCTGAATGTGGACTCCCAAAAGTATGTCCATATCCTAATCCCTAGAACCTGTGACTACTACCCAATATGATGAAAAATTAAAAATCACCTAAAATGTCAAAATATGTGATTAAGTTAAAGATTTTGAGAGAAGGCATTTATCCTGGATTATCTGGGTGGGCCCTAATCCCAACAACAAACGTCCTCATAAGGACATTCTTATAAAAGTGAAGCAGAGAGAGATTTGTCAGACATAAGAGAAGGAGGCAGTGTAAGCACAGAAGGAGAGATTGGAGCGATGTGGCCACAAGTCAAGGAATGCCAACCAGAAGTTGGAAGAGGCACAGAATAGATTCTCCTCTAGAGTCTCTAGAGGGACTGCAGCTCTGCCAACACCTTAATTTCAAATTTTTGGCCTCCAGCACTGTGAGAGAATACATTTCTGTAGTTTTAAGCCACAGAATATGTGGTAATTTGTTACAGTAGCCCTAGGAAATGAATATAATTATTAATAAATAACCTACCCATTCTCTTCGGGTAAGATTGGCTCAGCCTTATTGCTGAGGATGGGTAGAGAGATTTAGTGTAGATATTTAAAAAATTTGTATACAAACAATATTTACTTAGTTTTTTTCAGTGATGAGGTGAAGAGTCCTTAACTCAAGAAAAAAAAAATAGGTACAGGGAGGCCTATAGATTGAGTTTAATGGGACTTAGCTAATTGCTCCAAAAGGAGTCCAATTTTCACTCATTTTACCTTATACTGTTGACCTAAAAGTAACTGACAACATAATCCCCCCTGATTTTAAGGTCCAAATTCAGCTTCTAAAGACTTGCTGACACATTTTAAAAAAGAAAGACCATGAACTGCCTAGGTCTGTTGATTAAAAGTTCTGCATCCATTTCTCACCCTGCCCTTTAAAAATTTCAGTTTTCATCCCATAAATTGTACTCCTTTCTCTGTACTCAGGCAAGATAATATTTTTATTAAAATGTAAAGGTGATTGGTTTTCTCACAAGCGCAGCTGCAAGGTGCTTGAGGGGATGATAGATTGGCTATATTTAATGAGCTGTGTTCCTATTACAGCTTAGGAGAATTTGGAGCATTACACTATATAAATTATAGCCTAATTGCCCTTTAGGCTTTAGCAGCTCAAAATATGCCAAGCTCCAGGTCTCCACACTTTGACATTTGTGCTGCGTGTGCTGTCTATAAAGCCTATGTACCTTATCTATGATTTTCTACACCTCCCCCTGGCCCAGCCTTCCCCTCCTTTCTCGCTGTACTTCTTGGCTTCTTTTCCTAACTTTATTTACATAGACTCCCTTGCTCTTTACAATGTTTGGTTTGTGTAGTGACTTCAACACTGTCTTAGATCTGGACTCATACAAATGCTCTCACGACTGGCGGTCGCCTCTGCAGGTTATGGTGTGCGGTGGGCTGAGCTGTGAACACCAAGAGAGTGAGTGGCTGCAGCTGGTTTTCATTTTGGGAGAGGAGAGGGAGAGACAGAGACTGAGAAGTCAACATAGATAAGGGGAGAGATGACATCGAATGATCTCCAGTCAGTGAAGTCATCCATGTTGCCTAGAGCAAGATGGTCCACTGAAGGCTATGGGTGCAGGGAGATAGTCTGGTTTTACCCTGGCCAAGAAGTTATTTTTTGAACCTTTTGGGAATTGGCTTTTATCCAAGTCTATGTGTACCTGGCTAGCTGGAAGGGGAGTATGTAGAGGGGGCTCTCAAGTTACCTGCTTTGGGAGACCACAGCAGGCTAGAACTTTGAAGAATCCCTGGCCTGGCCTGCCTTTATCCAGCCCACTTAATGGTGTGATGAAAAGGAAAGAGAAAAAGGCCGTGGAGCCCGAGGCTAGATGAAAGAGAAAGGAGCAAGGGTAATCGTCAGGGAGTAAGCATGGAGCCAGGAATTCCAGGGGGGATTTTGAGACCACAATAGACTGAAGAAAGTCAGTCTCCTCTTTGGATGAACATACTGGGTCCAGGGAGGCTTAAGTAGAATAAGGCAGAAATAGAACCCAAGGCACAGTTAGAGAAGTGTTTCTCTAAAAATGTTTCTGATTGTTAAGTCATAAAATGTTAGAGCTGACTATGCCCGTAGAAGTCACCTCGTCCAGTCCTTTCATTTTACACACGAGGAAATTTAGGCACCCGGGGATCCAATGAATTGTCCAATACTCCAGAGTTTTTCAGATGATTCAGGACTAAAAATGTGTGCTCTTTGACTTCTGGTCCATTATTATTCTTACTATGTCTCATTGTCCTTTATATTGGGTACAAAAGATAAGGCAGTCTTTCCTATTCTCCCCATGCTGCATCCCTCCTTTTCCCACCCGTTCCCCACCATTTATGTTCCATTTTTACTGGAAATGAAATAGATGAGGTAAATGTTTTGAATTTTTAAAAACTATGTTTTCAGGTCAAGAGAGCAAGTAACTTCTTGAAAGTTTATTTCCTTAGTCTGAGAGGTCATCTAAGACCTCATTTATAGGACAAGGAAAGTAAGATAGTCCTAAAGATTTGTCAGCTTACCACTTTGCAAGTAAATTATAATATCTTCTTCCTGAGGATTTCAAAACCCCCAAATCTTGCATATTCATATTTCAAAGGATTTGTCCTTCTTGTTAATGAATGAATGAATATATAACTTATACATGCTTATTATTAAGATGTGCCAGGCATTTTACATATGTTGTCTCATTGAATCCTCTCAGTCACACTGTGAGGTAGTGCTATTATTTTCATCCCTATTTAACAGATGAGGAGATTGGGACTTAGATTTATTTGTCCACTCTTCACAGCATTTCCTCATCTTAAGTTGTCATTACTTCTTGTCTGTATAATTGTAATAGCTTCTTATCTGGTTTCCCTGCTTTTAGTCTCCTTCTTAAATGCAGGAAAGAGATGCAAATTATTTGTAAGCATGACCAATCAGAATGAATGCTTATAGTAAACAACCAGTATGGTTATACCCAAAGTATATGGGAGGAATATCCTCCCTGCTTGAATCTGTCCTAAACAGAGCTATGAAAGCCTCTAACTTAACTTGATCCAAAATTTTGGCTAGCTCCTTATTGCCTATAGAATAAAATGCAGATGTCTTACCTTGGCCTTTTATAAAGCCCTTGTGATTTGATCTCATTGCTATCTTTCATTCTTGCCTGATTTCTTACAACCATCTATCACTCAATTTATGCCCCAGCCAACCTTGCCTATTTATCATTCCCCAAATACTATTTTTCTATTCTCTCTGCCTTATCTGTTTATACTTTCTCTTTGGTCCACATTCTATTTCACCTCACTATAATCTAAGCTGTCCCTGTAGGCTGAACTGAGATATCAATTACATCCTCCATGGCAACTTTCTGATACCCACAAGTGAAAGTAAATTTTTACTTTGTGTTGACACAGAAATTTTTTTGGGGGGGTTGGGGTGTATATCTCTTTTGGCACGTAACACATTTTACAGATAGTATTTATACACATTTCTTGTCTACCCCTGATAGATTTTAAACTCCTTAAGGTTAGGGACCATGTCTAATTCAACTTTGTATCTCCCATACAGTATCTGATACCTGATTGTTTCATAAATATCAAATTGAACTGAATATATATCATAGTGATATTTATCATGGGGCTATTGCTATTATACTCATTTTGTGAATTTGGTAACTGATGAACAGAAAGATCATAAGATTTGGCCAAGGGATTTAGAGGCAATTTCAGGCCAGATCCAAATTTTCTTGACTACTAGTCAGTACCCCTTTCACAAGACCCTCAAATGTCACCATAAGGCCTTTCCACACAAGACCATGGACAGGGAACACATTTTTAAACCTCACTAGCCACATATTAAAGTGTCAGCTCTGTTGGAAAGAAGTCCAAAACACGAGGAATCTTAGGTCTAACTGGATTTGGGTTAATATAAACTGGTGGGTCATTTTCATTTTTTTTTTCTCTGAGATATTGAGTTAATTAATACAATTTTTCTTTCTTTTGAAATTATCAGTGGCCTACCAGGTAAGAATAATATTCTGGTCACTATTTCTGGGGGTCATTTTTCTCTCCAGTATTGAAAACCACTACTACCTACCATGGTGGCTAATACAGTTCTTAGTAATGTTGTGATTTACCTGTAACTTTTTCTTAAGCCTTTGTTTGAGAAATCACATCTCTCTGAGCTCCACATTTTAACCAACTCAACAGGCTACTTGCATACTCTGTTCTTTGAAACAGCCCAGACTGCTGGTCTTTCGCATGCTTGGTGTTTACCCCTCCCACCCTGCCTCGTCTTCCTTCCTCTTACCTCAGAAGAAACAAACAATTACCTGAATGAAATCTAAAACTTGCTGGTGTCTTTGTTTGGCAGCTGCAACCTCGCTGTCTGAGATCGCTTCCCTCAGGGACTGTTGGGTATTCAGAGAATCCAGCTCTATGACAGCAGAAAGGCGGCAATACAGACTAATAAATTTCTCCCTGTAGCTACAAAAATGAACTGGAAAATGGACAAGCAAAATAAAACATGTTAAGATCTGGTATCAAAATAGAGAAATTCATACCTCAGAGAAAACAAGTTGAATGAAAACATGATTTATTAATCCTATCAGTGGAAAATATTAAGCCATAAATAAATTATAAATGTACTCTTAAGGGGCCAGTTGTCTGGCTTTAGTCAGACAGTATTCCCTTTTAAGGTTTACCAACTCCTAGTAAGGTATGGGGAAATGAGGTTGGCTCAAGCTGCTGTTTATGTGGACTTTTCTCTAAAGTTGGGGTTGATTAGACATATGTATACACAGACTGGGAAAATAAGCTTGCTTATCACTTTAAAGAAAAAAAGCCAAGTAGCAATTTGAAACCTAGTTTTGGTTTTCATGTCTGATTTCCAGTACGTATCTCACTTGCTCTTTTCCAAGGCCAGAACCCCCAGAAGATATAAGACATGCTTTTTTCAGAGTGTCTTTTGTCTGACTGCTAAACTTCCCTAAGGACCAATTATGAACTTTGATCCTCCTCTGCCTCTTCCCTTCTCAGCTCCTCTGGAGGGATGATGTGAGCTGTTGCCTGGACAGACCTTTTTCATCTTCAGCAGACTTGGTCTTTATCTCTCAAAAGATAACGGGCCACAGGCCACAGCAAAGAGTCTAACCTTCATCTCCATCATTTGCCCTCTTCCAGGAGGAACAGAGCAGTCTAGGATTGAGCGTGGTGCAGGAAGCCTGAGGTGGTCAGATTTTCTATATTTGTCTGATCAGCTCTAATCATATACCATAACTTCAGATTCCAGTGGGATGAGGAGAGCACCCTGATTCTGACTGCTATAGTACCAGGTTCTTCCTGGGCATTGTTGAACTTGGAGGCTTACTCTCCAGCAACCTCTCTTATTCTGGGTACCTCTCACCTATACCAGTGTATTTCATACTTTGGAAATAGGGCTGTAATAATTCAGTAAGTCTATTAAAATATTTTTATTCTGGCTTCTTTTGTGAGGAATTCTAGGAAGAATATCCTTTACTGTCCTTGTGCCCTTTTGCTATTGATTCCCGAGACCTAGATCTGGCCATTAAGGGAAGCTAAAAGCACACTACCTGAAAATGGGGCATCTGGTCATCTCTCCATCTCAGTGAGGAAGCCCTACTTCTCTGCATATTGAGAGATTTCTGTGTACCCTGCACTTCTAATCTTGCCACTGCCTGCTTCCTTCTTGATTTCCTCTAAGGATAAATTTTAGGTGGGTGCAAGGGTAACCTGCTCTGTTTATCTTTCCTCATATGGAAGTGGAAGAGGAGAATGGGATGGGGACATCAGTGGCTCATCCTTACTCCAGCTGTGCCCCATTTCAAGGTGTCTCTTTTTTTTTTGAAACAGAGTCTCACTGTGTTGCCTGGGCTAGAGTGCCGTGGCGTCAGCCTAGCTCATAGCAACCTCAAACTCCTGGGCTCAAGCAATCCTTCTGCCTCAGCCTCCCGAGCAGCTGGGACTACAG
>NW_012136192.1:991586-1011385 GCF_000956105.1 Propithecus coquereli
GTTTCGAACTCCTGAGCTCAAACAATCCGCCCGCCTCGGCCTCCCAGAGTGCTAGGATTATAGGCGTGAGCCACCGCACCCGGCCAAGGAGGTGTTTCTTAACTCAGGCAGTCTCTGTCCTGGGTTTGATTTTTCTGTGTGGTGTCAGATTCTTCCTTCCCATCTTCTCTGCTCTGCTCTGTTTAGCACTTTCTTGCCCAACACACAGAACTAATTTCATATGCCCTCTCAGTAAATGACAAACTATGGAGCTTCTCCCAAATGATCTAATTCTCGTACTATTTCCCTGCTTAAAGACCTCTACAGAGCTTCTTCTTTACTACAGGATAAAATCCAAACATCTTTTCCAGATAAGGAACGCTCCTTGTGATCTGGGATTTGTATATGTCTTCAGTCACATCTTCCGTCATGTGACCACCCTCCAGCCCCAGCTCCACATCAGTCCTAAACTTTGGTCCAGCTGAACTTACTTACTACAAGTCCTTTTGTACTTCCATGGTTTTAAACACGCCTTTTCCTCATCCTCACATACCTTTCTCTACCAGTACCTTCAGGTCAGCTTCTGATACTTGAAGATGCAGTGTAAATGTTTTCTCCTCAGTGAAGTTTTCACTGACATCTCCCTTGCAGGTGGAGCTAGTTTCTCCCACTTTGGTGCTCGAAGAGCACTTGTTTCTAAATGTATGATGACACTTGTCCTGCTACATTGCACTTATGTGTTTACTTGATTGCCTTGGTATTAACTGTGATTTCTTTGAGGGCCAGAACCATGTCTCCTATTAACTTCTATTTCCTCAAAACCTGGAACATCATGGCTTCTCAACTAATATTTATTGACTAAATGAATAAATAAATAAATGCATTAGCTAATCTGAAGAGGTAGACCCTTCCCCCAAAGACTCCTCTTTCCCTCCATTCTCTTTTTTCTCATGATGTGCTTGAGTTTCCTGTTTTGAAAGGTATGTTTCAAGCTTGTGATATTTACTGGCAGCTCCTCAGGAAGGAGTCACCATTACTTTGTAGCTTAGTTTTGACCCTTGCAGCTCCCTGAATGTGTCTTTATGCCTTTCAAGGAGGGATTATGTCCTGTTAGCACTTGACAGATGTCCTCTCTTGGCTGGAGAGTGAGGAGAGTGAAGTGTCTCACACTTTGCCTTTCCAAAGCAAGTGGTTAAAAAAAAAAGCCTTTTTTTTTCCTTTCTAAAATATGACTGGGAAGATAGGGGACAGGCACTGAATGATTTTTTTAAAAGAAACATTATCAGTCCCATCTGAATCTTAAAAGCCAGAGTGTTCACAGCTCTCTCTTGTTGTGTCTCTTTGCAGTGGGAGCCCTGCGTCAGTGGGTGGTCTTGCAGCACACAGCACCCACACCATCCACACCATGTACCACAAGTGAGTTATGAGGAGGTTTCAACTATAACGCTTCAGTTTCCCACTCTGGTGGTTTTCATCTAGAGCCTTTTATGTTACTTTAACAAATGTTACTTTAACATAGTCTTTTGTGGTTTAGCAATGATACATTTGGTAGCCATCACTGAGGCTGGGAGGAATAGACTGGAAGCTTCTAATTTTTTAAAATGTGAATCACATGCATTTTACAGACAAAATGGTATAAGGCTACAATAATGTCATTATCTGGACCACATGATTTGTTAGTAATTCACAAGCTAAGACTAATTTTCTGTGGTGTTTTTTCTCCCTCTTTTTTCTGTACAAGATAGTAAGAGATTACAATGTGGCTGGCATCAATACTAGGAGTATAGTAGAGTGGAAAGTGCATGGGCTTAGATTATCAGATAGACCTGGGTTTGAATCATGGTTCTGCCACTTGCTACCTGTGTGGTTGGTGGTGGGCCTGTAACCTCTGGGGGCCTCAGTTTTCTCATGTCTAAGACTGGGATGATAATGCTGACCTAGGATTAAATAATAAAATGTATAAAAAGTGCCCAGCACAGCATCTGGCACATGCCAGATACAAAATAAATATTTATCTCCCCTCCACCATTCCCTTACCCCGCTGGAAGAATGAGACATTTAGTGGTTAGAATATTAGAACAAGATTGGGATTTGAATATTCTTCCTAAGCATCTCTAATTCACTAAAATCCATGAGTCTGGGTCATGTGGCCTAGTTTGGAAGCCAAGGAATCAATGAAATAAGCTCCTGGGGTCAGTTTAATTCCATGATTCTTTGCCAAGGTGTCAGAAAGAACCAGGGCACAAGATGCCCCTCTAAAGATTCCTGGTAGTGAATGAATTGGCAGTTGGAATATGGGAATGTTCTCCTAAATCATGTAAATGGGCATTCGGAATGAAGGTTGGGACTATGCCATTTCTTGTAAGCCTGTGGCCTGGGTGACATTAGGCTCAGTGCCTGGAGATTCCATAGGCACCTCAAAACTCATCATTTGTCAAACTGAACTCATCATCTCTCCTCTTCTCTCCTCTTGGCCCAAACCTGTTACGCCTTCATTCTGCCTATTTCGGTAGATGGCAATATTCTCCATCTCACCAGCTTCATTCAGACTCTGTGGCTCCTCCATCTTTCTCTTTAACCACATCAAATCAATCACAAAGTCTGTTGATTTTAACTCTTAAATTTCTCTTGCCTCCGCTCTCCCCTCTACATTCCCACTGTGGCTGCCTTGGTTGGGGCTCTTATCATTGCTCACCTAGACTAGCGAGGTAGTATCTTAATTGTTTCATCACCTCTAGTCTCGGCCCCCTCCTTCTGCCTTTTTTTTTTTTTTTTAACTCTCCTGCAATCCATACTCCTTAGAGCTGCAAAATCTAGTAAGACCAAATCATCCCTATTCTTAAAATTTTTTCATGGGCTCCGCACTGCTTACTGGCTAAAGTCTAACCTCCTTAGGATTACAAAAGTAGTCCTTTGTGATTTTGATCTTTTTAACTTTCAGCTCTCCTGCCATTCTTCCTGAAATGCCTTAAGCATCCATCACAATGAGCTACTAAGAGTATATTTAATTGGGCTGCACTTTCCCAAGTCTCTGAGCTTTTGTGCAGGCTGTTCTTTATGCATAAAATGATTTCCTTTTCTGCTCTGCCTTTTCTTTTCCTTTCTGAATGTTTATTTATCCTTCAAGATCCAGCTCAAGTATTATCTCTGTAAGGAATGATTAGCTGTCTTTCCTCTGAAACTCAGCATCCTACCTCTTATAGCAGTGCTTTCATTGTATTAGGACTCTTGGTAGAGATGCCTGTATCTCCTACTGGATTCTGAGCTTCTGATGGGCAGACTGTGCCTTATTAATGTCTGTGTGTCCAGCCCTAGCACAGTACCTTGCATACAGTGTTAGGTCAGTAAACATTTGTTGAATGAAGGATGCAGCCAAGCACAAGCCAAGTATGAAATATATGCCAGCCCTCAAGCTATTAAAAAAATTCCCCAGTTTTTGTCTTTCTAGTCCAATTAATATGAATCATAAAGCCAAGGAAATCAATAAAAATCAACTTTCCTCATCAGAGGCCTGCCGTCAGTTGTGATTGCCCACAGGGTCAGGGCAGGGTGACCTCCCCAGTGCAGGCTAGGCAAATCCTCAAGAGTTTACGTCACTGGACAGTTTCTAAGGGCTCATGACGCTGCTTTTCCTTTTGTTCCTGGGAACTGTGTAAATAGTGATGCTTATAGATCCCCAGGCATATGCTTTATTACTGCAGCAAGGTCCTATCCTGTTCCCACCCAAGGGATGGTAGAGTGTGAGCCCTCAGGCTGTGGAGAGCAGAGTGGGTCTTTTATGAAATTGTACCATTTTGTCTCAGCTAACCCTGCTCATCCAGATCACACAACATCCTCCTATAGGACTCTCTCAATCCCACAGTAATCCTGTGAAGGAATAGCCTATAGTTTTGCCTCCGTCTAGTCTTTACCCCGGGAGAGAGAGGGCTAAGCTCCTTTATCATTTTGTCCTTGCTAGATCTGTTCAGTGCTATGCAGTTTTCCATAGCTGGTTAGCAAGTTATTTATGATTCATTTAGGCCACTGGCAGTTTGCCAAATCTCAAATCCTTTCATGAGGATAGGGATGACTTATACAAGTCAAACCAAAATACAGTGCAACCCTTTATTCTATTATAATTTACATATTCCCATAATTCACACCTTTTCAAGTTTCATTAGAATTCCCACGTGGTTATTAAAGTTTTCTGAGTTCTGACTGAATTTCCAAAAACATTCTCTTCCTTTCTCAGAAATGCTTACTATATCTCTTGACCCTTTACTATGGAACTACCAATAAATGGAAAGTTCTACATATAAAAACAAAAATAAAGACAAAAATGCTTAGCATCCTTCATAGAGAGGCTTAGGTTCACTATATCAAGCCCTTAGATGTCCTATATAAGGTGTTATTAAATGCTTAGTGGGCTGATGCCTAATGTAGGAGGTAGCTATGATAATATGCCTCTTGGAAAGCTCTCATTGCTTGGGGATAAGATATAGTTTATCATGATTCTTATTAAGACTCAGAAATGTTTTTGAAATTGTTGCTGGTGGTGCTGAAGTATATTAATTTCCTGTTACTGGCAACATTTCCCCCTGGACCCTAGGGGGAAAAAAAAAAAGACTAATAGAATTGTGTATATCAATGAAACCAAACCTAATCAAATGGTCTTTTCTGGAAACTTACATGGCCCTCATTAATCATTGGATTACCAATGATATGGCAGCAAGGGAGGACCGCAAAGGTGAGAAGGTATGTCTTACTCTAGGATAAACCACCTTAAAGTCAGGAACCACTGAGACACAGACTCTGCTATATGGCCTGTTTTTCTGAGTCCTTCTATTGTCATATCTTTGCTCACTCCGCTCTCCCTGACAAGAAACTTTTATTTTTATACATGTTTATTAACATCATGTTTATTCATTAATACCCAAGTCAGATATCAAATAATGCTCCGCAAAGGCTTTCTGATATCTTAGAAAAAATGTGCTTTCTTTTCTTTTTTAAATATCACTTAATATTTATGATTTCTGGCAGATTCTACCTCATTTTATAATAATTTGTATTCTTATTTTACTCATACCATCATACTGAAAGCCCCTTGAGTGCAGAGTCTTTGTCTTACTCAATTCTAAATGTCTACAGTAGGCGCCCAATAGATACTGAAATACTTTGCCCCAAACTACATTTCAAACCAACAATGCTGTTATGTCATGGAATAATAATGCTCTTTGGCTGGGGAACTCATTAAATGGTCACAGTCACATCCAAGCCTCTTGGGAGTGGTATGGCCAATGTTATTAATTGTGTGACACACAAAAGGTGCCGAAAGGTTAAGTGATTGCCAGTGTCACACAATAGGGGAGCCAGGACCCAGCCTGCAAGTGTGATTCAAGCTTCTCTTAAGAACCCTCCTTCCTCTGGAAAATAACAATCGCTACTTATCAACTTTTGGGCATCTAAACTACTTGGAGCAAGGGAAAGTGAGAGGCTTAAGCAATTCCCAGTTCTCAAAATGAAACATCAGGCAGTTACCTTGTCTATTTCTAAATCTGGTGGCTGGGGAGCAATCCAAAGAGGGTCTGCCTCCATTCCACCCACCCACTCACTCACCCTCCCGCAAATTGTACAATTCATTTGAACTGATGGAACTCTTGCTAATTGCCTCTTATTGGCCTGTTACAAAATGAAGCATGGGAAGTGGACAAAGCCTCCCTATTCACATTCTCAGTGGGCAACAGGGGTCTCTGCAAAAGCAGAGAAACTGGAGCCCAAGCTATTCATTTTTGAAAGTCAGGACAAGATCTTCCACCATTCAGAATCCCACATTATGATCACAATATTGCATCCTAAGAGAAGCTGTCCATTTCTCAAATGGTCTGTCAGAAATTTACAGTCTATTTAATATTCGAGTCTATTTAATAAATCAGTGCTACTTAAAATTATAGACTTTTTTTCCTCCAGAGTGATACACATTCTACACTTTAATTTCATTATCATTTTTTCCCAGTTGGGGGTGGGGACCAGGGGGAGGGATAGAGGGAAAGAAGGGGGAGGGAGGTATGAAGGAAGGGAAGGCGGGAGGGAGAGGGAGAGGGAGGGAGGAGGAGAGAGAGAGAAAGAAGGGCAGTGCTTTTCATGAAAACATTGGTTCTTATATTTATGTTTTAAGAACGCAAAGGGGAGGCAAGAAGTACAGCCTGATAACTGAACTTTCTGTTTAGAATTCCTTCCTCTCCATTGGGCCTTAGCTGGTTTTCAATAATTATTGCTCAGGCACATAGTCTTGGAGCTTTGCTTTTTCTCAGACTTGTACACAGTTCTAGGAAGGGTCGTTGCCAAAGCCATCATGTGATTTATTGACCCTCCACTGGGACAAGGGGGAACAGATATAACTTTGTGATTTTATTATAAGGAGGCTGGGTTAATATTTCGAGGTGAAACAAGCTACTATACCAAGTTCAAACATCTGAAGAGGGAGGTTAAGAAACCCTGAGTGTGGGGTGTAAGGATTATTCTGTCCTGGGGCTGTACAGACGTCGTCTGAGGCAGGGAGCAGGAGAAGAAAGGACACATTGTGACCCATTTCCAACACCTCCTGTGTGTAGAGGCGGAAGTTCCTTGCCTGCAGAGGGACACGCGCAGAGGAAAAATAGGAGAGTTACAACATGGCACTTACATAAACAACACCAAACTGGCATAAAACATCTAACAAAATTACACGACTTCAAGCTTGGAATTTTTATACAACATAAATATTAGGGTTCAGCCCATTTAATAATGCTATATAAAATCAAGATTTAAGGCAGTAATGTTCCACATAAACTCTGAAAACAACATTTATGCTTCTTATAAAAGCAGAAAATGATTGCATTCTGTGGGCTTTTCAAAATGATGAATATAATTACATGAAGCAACAAAAATGGATTGAATTAAAAATCCACTAGTTTCAATTTAAGTTGGTTAAGGGGGAAAAATGTAGTTTCTGGCCAAGGACTGAGAAAATTTTACAAGTATCCAAAAAAAAAAAAAAAAAGTCATATGCACTGTTAGGCAGCCTTCTCCCAACATGTATATGTAGCCCAAGAGTCACCAATGAAATATGAGCTGCTTCAAACCTGCTAAGTCCAAGAAACCCTTTAATAGTATCTACTGTCACAAGTAGAGCTGGTATTTTTTTTTCTCCTAGTGAACACACGGCCACCCCTGGAATAATCCAGTTGCTCCCCTGGCGTCTTTATGGCATCTTAGTTTTCATCAGTTTTCGCTATTTTGGACTAGCCTTGCAGTATTGACTTAAAATTGGAGCACTATCCCAATGGAAGGACACTCCTGGAATCTCTAATTTATCCCCCTGCCTCCATGGGCCAGAGGCCAGTTCATGGTTCTCTCTCTTATTTAAAGAGAGCCAGTCACTCCTGTAATGGCCTTCTGGTTTATAGGCTAAATTTGGTTCGGTGTGTTTGTGTGTGTGTGTGTGTGTGTGTGTGTGTGTGTGTGTGTGTCTGGTCTGTGTTTTGGGGAAGGAGGCAGGAATGATGAACATAGACCAAAAAAACCAAAAAAAGTTCAATCTAATGCTGCATCATGTTAACCTACTAGACAGAGTCTAACAAACATTTACTATTCTCTTTTGTGCCAACAGTTTTTCTCAAACTTGCTTATTAGTGGAGATTAGATTAGCACATTTTATTTAGATAAGACAATAATTTTGATAGCAAATTCTCTGTTTATGAAAAGACAGCCAGGCATAGCCTGATCATTGTAGTATAATCTATTATTCTTCTGCTCTTGGATAAATCATTCGTATATCTGAGTACACCCTTATTTATTTATTCTCCTTGCTTTATGCTATCCTGAAGCTGAGCTTTGTTGTCTTTCAAAGTAGACTAGCCAATGATTTTTCCTTGCTTGAGTACAGTGGGGCCCAGAATACTTGGGAGAGAAGTCAATACAGAGGAGCTAGAGAAAAGGAGCAGAAGTATAGCCTGTGTCTGCTGGTGGGCATCAAATGTAAAATGTGCATGTATATGAAAAGTGATGTTTAAATAAATGAAAATTAATATACACATAAATATACATATTTTATATATACAAATATATGTCTCATGTATATATCATATCCATATGATATATATCTTCAGTAAGTTTAATGCTACAATTCAGTTTCCATGAGCCATAAGAAGAAGATAAAAATGGTAAAGTCTAGTACCTGGTGTAGAGGTATATTGACCTGCTGAAGGAGAGCTTTCACTGCCATCTGGAGCTCGTAGAAGAACAATTGCATGGGGCAGTCAGACGTATGATCCACACTTTCCATAGATTCAGAGCCAGAAAGCTTTTGGATCCATTCCCACTCCTCTCTGTATGTTGAGTCAAGTTAAAATTAGAAATATAACAAAAGTTCAGAACACAGCTCAGAACTTTCTTAGTGTATATGTCCAGAACCTAGATAACCAATCCTTGGTAGTTAAAACTCAATGCAATTCATGAAATTTGAACTTTTTGCCACCCAAAAGGAGTTTAAAATGAGCTCTTTCTAATTTAAGCTTAGTTCACCTATCAAACCACATATACCGTAGAACAGCAGGTCTAATTTGTATGAATCAGTTTTTGAGATTGGAACTTTCAAATATTTTGTAATATTAATAATTTCCTGACTATCCTCATTTTTATTTCCCTGAAGATTCTCTGTAAGTTCTAAGACCCTACATTTTACCACAGGGGCATCTGCTGGTTAATTCCACAGTTGGGTAACCACAGGACTCTGGTCCAACTCAGGCAACAAACCACATGGCACATTTCAACCCTGGCCTGTTGTAATCGTGGGGACTATTTTGGTTTCTCTCCCCTTCCAAAAGCTTGAGGAGAATCACAAACAGGAACACCAGACAATTCCAATAAAAGGAACAGGGGACACACATCACTGCTTCCATCCTCCTTACAAACCAGTCATCTGTGTCTTTATTCTGCGTGCTCTATTAATCCTTCCTAATGAACTTTTCCAAATGTCATGCAGAATTGAAGGGAAAAGAATGGCGGTGGGAGGAAAGCACATCTGTTTTGCTCCCGAAGGCTGCTCTTCGAAAGGAACTTGAAAAGATCAAGGTAAATGCCTCTTGGAGAACATTGTTTCCACAGGTATTTTAGCACAAGTCTCTAAACACATTCAGTTGGCCCAATTTCTCCCTAGAACTCTGCAGGGAGCAGCAATATGCTCTCAAGAGCAGGGTAGAGAGGAAAGGAAAGCCCTCCTCTCAGGGGAATGGAAAAAAAGGAGGTGCTGACATATGTGCCCTCCCTTGTGAAAACCCTCTGAGGCTCTTCCAAAGGGCTATACCAGCCTGGGCTCCAATATGTGGGTCAGAAAACCAAATTGATTGTGGCATGAGCTTTTCATCAAAAACCACTCTCTTTTAAGTAACTACCCTCTTAGAAAAGTTCTAATTTTCAAGGTATCTGTTTCATTTCACACTGGATAAGATTATGGAAAATTTACCCTTTGTCCCAATAAGAGAAAAAAAATCAAAATTAAATCCTACTTAAACCTGGGCGTACTGTTGGCTTCACAGATAATTGAAATTTTTGAGAACTCACTTGGGAACTATTTTTTTTTCTGTCCCATAACTGATACTGAACTAACTGAAAGGTTTCTGGCTATCATAAACATACACAAAGCCTAAAGGACAACATTGCTAAAATAAGATATGTAATCAAGTTAGAAAATAAATTACCAGTAGGAATACCATGAAACATCTACCGCTAATCAGTTTCAGCTAGAAGAATGAGGGAGATGCAACTGGTAGAGTAAAGGCTATTGCAATCTTGTGTTCAAGTGAAACTTGGATCCTTGGCAAGGGGAAATTAATTGGTGTAACCACTAAGAGACAGAGTTTAAGCCCTTAAGACACAAATCTAGAAAATGGATGCAAGTACACATTCCTAAGTCAACCCCAAAATGAGCCGTGTAACCTTTTGGAAGGACTGAGGAGATAACCAGTGTTGCTTGTGGAAGTGACCACCAGATGGCAGACTTAAAGTCCAGGTGTAATTGATAAGGGAAAGGCAAGAACATGGTAGTCAGTGAGTTCTTCAAAGAGACCATCATTACTATCTCCTCCATCGTCATCAAGTATTATTTAATAAACCTTGTGAGACATCATAATTAATAAAGTCTTGCCATTTTAGGGACCACATGTTAAATGACCAAATTAGAGTCTCCTTTGGTTAAGCAAATCCATAGGTGTAAATAGAATTTGAGAATCTAGTTCATACTCTTTGAAGCTTGAAGAACCCTGGAGAATTTTTTTCTTTTCTTATCTATTTCTTCCTTTTCTGTTTGCTTTCTTCCTCTCTCTCTCTTTCTCTTTCTTTCATCTTTCTTTCTTTCATCATATTGAGCAGAATTCTGTTCATGATAGTTGACTTTCAGAGGCTTACTATGAGGATTAGTTGTAAAGTTGAGCCAGATTACCAAGATTGGGCAACTTTCCCAAAGCTAACAGGGTAATTCACCAAATGCCAGACCATAGAGCGAGTTTCTAGAGGCTCAAGCCTTGTTACCTCATTTCTTTCCTAGAGAATCATAAGGGATGTAGAAAACATACAAGGTCCTCAGGCCAGAGGGTTAGGAGTAGGGAGAATGAGAGTGTCCTTTAAGATCAGGGGGGATCATTAGCTCTATGAAACCCATTCCTATAGGTGATATTTAAAAACAAAAGAAAAAAAAAGAAAATGTCTGTTTTAGATTATAAGGAAGAGATATTAGAAATAGCAGTGTTGAAAGAAAAGGTCATCTATTCATTAACCAGTTGAACATCAGTAATTGCACCATGAATAATGCAGAGAGGAAGTGAAAAGATAGTGACCCCCTCTGATGGGCTTACTCCTCCCACCAACCAACAGGTGAGCCCTCCTCATCCTAGTGTTAAACTCAGCTCTGCCCTGTTCCACTGTGGTCCCTGGGATTATCTCACCGTAGAAACTACACTGGGAAGTTAACACTTCACTTTCCTTCTGGCACATCAAATTAGTCACTTGAGCCATTATTTCATCACAAGAAAAATCTCAATTCCTGACAACTTACCTGGAAATGTTATTGTTTTCACGGATCTTCACATGGCAGAGAATATTGGGCAACTTTTGGGTAACGAGGACTTTGATTTGATCCACAGAGCTACATAGCTTTAGGTAACCCAGATATAATCCAGGAGAGAGTCGCTGATGACTCCTCTTGTGATAGGAGAGAATATCCTGTTGGGTGAAAAATAAACAAACAGAAAAACATCTCAAAAGGCAATCTCAAAACCTTTTCCTCTCTAAGGCAGGCTGGGCATGAATGAAAGGAGCTGTGGCTAAATAATTAGGTGAGAAACCTCAGGTATCGCCATGAATTCTGGGGAAATGTTGGTGGTAAGCTAGTCTTACCTTTAGGAGAATTCTCTTCCAGGTCAGGTAATCAGTCTTTAATATATTCTACATCCTTATTTTCCTCAGTACTGTGCTGGGGTAGGTGTGTGTGTTGTAATTGGGAATAGGCTGCTGGTGGTGGAAGCCTAAAGAAAAATTGAATTCAAAATTTCTGTCCTTGGAGGGCTTACTGTTTAGATGGGAGAAACAGACATTTGCAAGTGTACAAGCTGACAAAGCAGTTACAGGATGCTTTGTAGTTTCTGGATGGTTAAAAAGTCCATTTTTAAATGAAACTATTTAAAATAAAATCAGATTTTTAGCAGGTAGGAAAAAAAGCTTGACTGATCCTTATCTTGAAAATTAAAACAAAAAATAATGCCAAGAGGGTTATTTTATATTATTAACATTTAAGTTGTTGTTATAATTATGTATTAATACTGAGAATGAAAAAAGAGTGAATCAGGCATTGATTTTTTTTTTGGCTTAATTTTTTAGACTAAATTGTAGCTGAAATGATACTCCTCATATTTGACTTTCACAATGTGATCATGAAGAGGATAATTTTTCCCAAAAGTATTTGAAGTCTTCATAATGTTTTCCCTGGCATCTTTTCAAATTTTGATATTCTATTCATATTCTTATATAGTCATTGTTCATTTTAATGCTCTTCATTGGCTAACTGGTCTGCCACTTCTAGATTTTCAATTGTCAATGGCTTTGCATGTGATTTGATTAGGTCTCCATAGTGTCTTCATCAACTTCACAAAATTCTGTATCTTTTATAAGATTTTAAATTTTGCCTTGTAATGGATTTACATTGCATTTGCATTGTACTGTTACATCACAGTATTCCACGAACAGCAGAGACTGAACAAAGTTGCTTGTACAATAGGAAGTGCCAACCAAGTTAAGCACAGAAGGATGTTTGAATGGAATCTGTTGTATGTGTGGTCAGTTCTCTAGTGAACTATTTGAGTTATGAATTTTGCTTCCCTATACAACTGCAGGGACTCAGATAATGAATAATTGGAAAAAACAGACACTCTCCCTCCTCTGCCATATCAGTAGGTAAGACTTTTTAAACATTTCGGCAGTGGGGTGTGTGATACAAAATTAGGAGTGATGAATCAGGTAACTAATTTTAAGGGAAGGTTTCCTATAGGCTAGAATTTAGCCTGGTTTTCAACGAGGGTAAAATAACTATGATTTCAAATGGCCTCACTACAAAAAGATGATAAGTAAGTGAGGTGATAGAAATGTTAATTAGGTTGACTTAGTTATTGCACATTGTATGCATATATCAAAACATCACTTTGTACCCCATAATTATTTGTCAATTACAAATAATATTAAATAAATAAATAATTTTTTTATAAGGTAAAACGAAATCATCTCTACCACTAAATGCAGGAAAGGTGAGAGGGAAAACAAAAATAAACATTTAAACTTCTATGGAACTCTATATGGGACAGAAAGGTGTGGGGCCTTCCTTGACCACTATATTCTGAAGGTGTGATCTCTCCTCTGTAGAATTAACTATCTGCAACATCTAACATATGCTGTTGTGTACCATCTCTTCTGTCCTACCCTTTATCAAACAGATATTGAGTTCCTGTAGTGTGTAAGGCACTATGGGAGACACTGGCATTTCAGGTGAACATAATGTGATCCCTACTCTTGAAGAGGTCAAGAAAGACAAGTAGACAGATGATCACAATGTGCTGAAGTCAGTTTTATAACAGAGGCAATGCAGGCATACAGCAGAAGGAGTATTTAACTTATATTTTTCTTCCTTTCTGTTTTATTATTAAATTAGACTATGAAAGTAACGGTAGGACTGTGTTTTTTACTGCTTTGTGTCCTTAGTATCCAGTACTATTTCTGTGTGAAAAAGGTGCACAGTGTGGAAATCAGGCCAGATCCCTTAAACAGAACATATGGGAATAGAGTAAGAGGGACAAAATGAGAATGGTCACAATTGGGAGCAAGATATAAGGAGCATGTACAGAAAAGCAAAATCTAAACAACTTTTACAAAACATTTGGTAAAAAAATAGACTAGAAATAAAATTGATTTCATGATCAAGAAGGAAGGAATTCTCATTTATATCAGGGGATAGATAAGACTGAACTTTTTAATGTTTTCTATCTTGTCTCTTCACAACAGATCACAGGTAAGTAGTTGACTGGAAGAAATTCACTCAATGTGGAATTTTGGTAAATGAACAGCTAATGAAAGGGAGAGAAATGGTTAATGAGGGAAGAAAACAATGGAAGTATTCAAATCAGCTGAATTTGATGATGCACACCCCAGGGATACTTGCTGAGCAAGCAGATGTGGCTACAGACTCATGGGTCATTATTTTTGAGAAGTCATGGAGAACTGGAGAAGTCCCTAAAGACTAGGGACTAGTTATAAATATGCCTGCCTTTGAAACAGGAAGGAGAGAAACACAGGTTGGCCCTAGTAATTAAAGACTGACAACTTATTGATCTTTGGGAAAAATGAGAAAGAACCATCAAACAATCAATTTGCAGTCACCCAGGAAATCCTGAGACACTAAAGTGGAGTCAGCATGGTTTTGTGAAGAGCAAATCATATGGAAAACTTTAATTTCTAACAGCAAATGAACAGGATCTACAGACCAGGAAGAAGTCTCCAGTGCAATCAGTTTCACTGGATAACCTGGGAAAAGTAGAATCTTGACCACATTACTTTAACAAGCTGAATATCTGGGTGGAACATTTGTGGATGATGGAGATGATGTGGAAATAGACATATTGAGTGATGGCCCAGTAGGGATTGGTCCTGAGGACCAGTCTGTTCAGCTCATTTATTGGTGTTCCAGACAAAGAAATCAAAAATGTGTGTGTCAAATTTGTGGGTCTCGAATTTGGTGTGGTTTTGATTTTCTGGAAAATAGTAATAAAGCTCTGAACGACCCTATGCATTGGAAAAATAAGTCTACAATAATTAGGGTTGAAACTTAATAAGAAAATGTGCTTGTAAAGATCTAAACCCAAGAGTACAAATATAGGATGGGCAGGCGTGTAAGAGAAAAACATGTGAGGGTCAGAACTGACCACAAATAGAATATGAGTTAGGAACACACTGTGGTTATATAAAAACAAACACCATTCTGGGATGGAGTAATTCACTCTTTCAGTAGATTTTTAGAAAGATGATTACTGAAAATCTACTATGTATTTTCTTGGCTTTACATTGTCAGTTATCCCTCATTAGTCAGAATGTTTTAGAGCCTGAGAAATACATGAGAAGAGAAAGACGCTGTCTCATTCACATAACCTAAGTAGAAGAGCCTTCTAACACCAAATTGAATACCTATGGATCTACATATTACCTCATTTGACCTCTAACCTGCATTTCTAACCCCAGTTCTACTGTAACCCCTTTGTGTCCCTAGTCTCCAGACAAAATGAATTGTTTTTTTCTTTCCCCATACCATGTCCTAATCTCCCTTTTTTGATTGTTGTTTCATAAGTTCATTCATTCTATCAGTTATTATTGAGCACCTACTATGTATCAGGCATTGAGTTAGGATGTTAAGGACACCGAGATGAATAAGACATGATCTTTCTCTTCATGGAACTCACATTTCAGTGTGTGAGAGAAACGCGTAAGCAAGTTTTTCTAAGCCAGCATGATAAAGGGCATGGGAAGACTGTGTAAGGTCCACTGTAGGCCTAAGGGAGAGTGAGCTCTGCTCTTCCAGCTTCGCCTCATTTCTTTACCATGCCCCCTCTTTAATTTGATTCCATCTATTTGAATCCTTCCTTCCTTCCTCCTTTCTTTCCTTCTCTCTCTCTCTTTTTTTCTCTATCTGGTGAACTTAACTTACCTTTGTGGCTCAGCCAAATGCCACTTCTTCTGCAATGCCTTCCCTGATATTCCCAGGCAGAATTAATAGCTGCTTTGTCTGTGCTCCTATAGTATGATGTGTGTACTGCTATCAGGCTCTGGTTTTATTCCACCTTGTATTACCTTGATTTGTTTACAAGTCTGTCTGCCTCCTTGGACTGAACGCCTTCAGAGCAGGGACTGTGGCTTATTCATTTGTTTTTCCTACAGCACCTAGAAGTGTGCTTTGCACCTAGTTGATGCTGAAAAAAAATGTTTATTAAATATGAAGCGAGAGGATGAGAGGAGTTGGGAGAGAATATGTTGTGCTGGTACAGTGACTATGAAGGGTGTACCCATCCTCTCTTCACTGATCAGTTATCCTGAGAACTCTTTAGAAGAACAATAAATAGTTGCTTTTCCAATAACTACAGTGCTTTTACTTTGCCTGATGGGGTATGGAAGCTGAATTGTCCAGGATGGCAGAAGTCACAAAATGGTGGCTGGTGGTCTTTGTGGGTCCAAGATTGTATGGACTGCAAATAATTTAAATTTTCTGAATCATTTTATAAATTATGAATATAATCTGGATTTTCAACTTCTTTTCACAAAATGGAAATATTTCAATACTGGGACCATATTCTTCTACTGTAATTAATACAGTATAATTAGGTGCTGAATAGGTGCTTCTCTCTTTAGATAGGACAGGGGATCTCCAGATTAACACAGTCTGTTAATTTCACTTCTTTCTTTTTTTAAAAAATGAGATATAAGTCATATGCCATAAAATTCATCCTGTTCAAGTGTGCAATTCAGTGGTTTTAGTACATTCTCAAGGTTATGCAACATTCACCACTAATTCCAGATTTTCATAACTCCAGAAAGAAACCTCACATTCATCAGCTGTCATTTCCCAATCTCTCCTCCCCCTGCCCCTGGAATCACTAATCTACTTTCTGTCTCTGGATTTGCCTATTCTGGACATATCATCTAAATGGAATCACAGTATGTAGCATTTTATGTCTGGTTCTGTAGCATGTATCATACTTTATTCATTTTCTGTGGCTGCATGGGATTCCATTATATGGATATGCCACATTTTGTTTACCCATTAATTCATTAGTTTATGGGCATTTAGGTTATTTCTACCATTTGGCTATTACGAATAATGCTTCTACGAACATTGGTGAACAAATTTTTGCGTGAACCCAGTTTGTTCTTAAGTCCAGCCCAATTGGCTCATTTCCATCAGTCTTTCTTGATTCCTGCAGTTTTTGATCCCTGTGTTTGGAGATACTTGAGGGTATAAAGAGTAGGAATATGCTGGCAAAAAGCAGAAAGAGGCAGAAGAGTTATTGGGCACCTAGTGCATAAGAAGAAAACACTGGGCACCCGGAGGTGACAAGGAATGCCAAAGGCGAAGAAGAGAAAGAAAGCAGGGATGGGAGGGGGTAGAAGGCAAACTTTACCACAGCTTCCCTAGGATCACACTTTACAAAAAGGATGCAAAGGAAAGGAGGGGGGAGGGTATGTAAAGCAATATGGTGGAATGGGAAGGGCACCAGGCCAGCAGTCAGAAAATATGGGTCCTGGTCCCTCTTCTGCTGTTTTTTTGGCTGATATAACCTTGGCAAGTTATTTCCTTGAAATCCATGGCTTCATCTGCAAACCGGACACAAAATTCCTCACTCAACCTCATTGGGTTTGCACGAGGACCAAATGATATAAAAAATGTGATAAAGTGTTACAAATTCGAATATATAGTACACATGTGAGAGATTAATCTTCAGAGAAAACTTCACATGGGAAGCTTCCAGTGAGTGAAGTGATCCCTGAAGAACATGGTCAGAGTCACTCGGCACTGGGAGGGGCGTCCCTATTGGAAATACTCTCATTGCCAATTAATTTGCTCAGAGGGACTCTAGCTTGTCCGTAGTAACTCTCTGTTCCTTCCCAGGTAAGTGTGAGAAGAATTTTTCTCTCTTTTGCATATATATGAGAGAGGCCTGTTTTTAAGGTCTGGGGTTTGAGAAGGTCAGAAATTTGGGAGAGTTGGACACTGGAGTTTCTCTGCGGTCCTAGGGATGAGTAGATTAGTTATGGGCCCAGATTTTGTTAAAGCCCTTACCTGTTTTGAAAATCCCATTGTGGATTATATAGTTTGTATACAGCTTTTCCTTAGTTACTACGTATGAAAAGGTAGAGAGAGTGATGAAATGCCCCATGGGGTGACTGGGCCAGTCTCAGAGGTCTTCTAGGGGAGCAGGGCAGAGAAGATGGACTGAGTGTGTCCCAAGGGCAGCCTAACATTGCTTGAATTTTTCTTAATAGAGAAATAACAAAAATCACTAACATTTATTGAGTGCTTACTTTGTGTTATTCTTCTAATGCTTTATGTATTAACTCACTTAATCTTCATTGGAACCCTATGAAGTAGGGTTTTTTGCAGAGGAGGAAATACAAGGGGTGAGAAGTTAATAACATGTCCTAGTCACATAACCAGAAAGGGTGGGCTCAGGAATAATACCTAGTCAGCCTGATTCCAAAGTAGTGTCCCAGAGTGTGAGCTGATTGTAGCGTAAAGAAGCCGAGGCTTCTAATCAGAGGGCCTGGTGGTCATGGCTCCATTGCCTCTGAGAAAAGAGAGTTGTCTGTGGCCTGTTATTGTGGGAATCACCCAGCCTGCTTTGGACACCACCAAGACTTATCTCTCCCTTCATGTTGAGTCGGTGGCGCCAGCTCCTGACGTAATTAAATTCTAAGTCCAGGAGGGATTGGATACCAGCCCTCATAGTTTTATTCCCCATTTCCTCTCCAGTGTAAGACTTGAATGGGAAGGAGGGGAGAGAGGAAAAAGTGGGGGGAGGAGAAGGGAGAGTGGGGGTGGGTGGGAATGACATCAAGCGGGAATGTGCCAGTCAGCGGGGGTAAATTTTCCACTTGGATCTGTGTGGAAACCTGATCCTGCCTCTATTTTTGGTCTCCTTCTCTAACAACCTTTCACCAGATTGGAATTTTTCTGCACCTGTAACACATTTTTAATGTAATAAGTCTAGGAGAAACCAGGTATTATATCATGCTGAGGCCTGTGCTGTGTTTCTAGGAGCAAAGGTAGCCCAGACTCCAGTTTATCCCTATAGGGGATTAGTGTATTAGTCACCCTGTAAAAGCTCAATTTATTATGATTTTTTAAATGTTTCTTTTAGCACTTGCTTATAAAAGGTGAAGAGGGGAGCCACGGATGTGCCTGTGTTCCCTGCCCCCACCTCCTTCCCACATGCACACACTATCAATTTCCTATGAACCCAAATTCCAGAAAATCAAATCCAGAGGTACTGGCTTTGAGCAATTAACTTGCCTTTGCTACACTGGACTTTGTCCTGGTTTGGGCCAGTGCAAGTAATGAAAAGGTGAGATTATTGTATTTGCCACCCCTTGGTGGGGAATGAAAGTAAGTTATAGAGTAAGTTAGCTGTTTGGAGTGACCATGAATGGCTCCTGGAGCTGAGGCTTGGATTTGGCTTGGTTCTGTGTGACTGGGCCCTTCTTCCCCTCTTACTCCAGATTAGCTGTCGTGAATATATGCCATTGGTGGTAAGGAGCTCGATGCAGATGTTTCTGCCAGCTTTTCTACCTAACTGGAGAGTTCTATAGCATTCATCCCCATCACTGGGTTTAGGAAAAGAAAGAAAAAATGAACAAGAAACAGCTTGAAGCCTATGTTCACATAAGAACGCACGAGGCAGCAGGGTGGCAGGGACAGAGCTTTGGGTGCAGGAGCAGACGTGGTGTCCAGGTTCCACTCTCCAAGCTAAAAGTCTGAATGTAAGCTGCCTAGATTTTGAATTTTGGTGGATATTCAGTATGCAGTAGAGTCTTTGATCCTTTATTTAATCTCCCATCCCTCACTCACTAAAACCTGAACTCCTACCCCAGAGTGAGATATAACCTAGCAGAAAGAAGCCTGCTTCCAATCAGCAGATCTGAATTGAAGTCTCAGCTCTACCATCTTCCCAAGGGCAAATCCAAGCCTTGAGGGGCCTGAAGCTAATATAGTTTCTGGTGCCCTCTTTAAGGAAAAGAATACAAAATTATGAATATAAAATTGCTAGAGTCTCTGCCAGGGCCTAGAAGGGGCTTGTGCAAGTGAAGAGCTGAATGCCATTGAAGCTTCATTAGCTTCATTAAATTGTCTCTTTGCGTAGCCCTATGTGACTTAACTTCTTTGAGCTCCGGTTATTTCATTCCTAAAATGGACTTAATTATGCCTGTCTGTCCCAAGGGAGTATTGTAAGGAACAAGCAAGAGTAAATATGTACGAGAGTGTTTTTGTCCAAAGTGCCATATATTACAATCCATTCAGGTATTAGTTTAATGTTTTGATTATACTATCTATGGATCCCCTACTAAATTATTTGTCTCAGTGTTTCTCATTGGTTCATTGGTCAGGGCATCTTCAGGGTACCCACTATTTGTATTGCTTGATGAATTTCAGATCTAGAGAGTGATAAATAAAAATCAGATTCTGCATCTTTCCTGTGTGTGGAATACCAGCAGCAACATGTCCC
>NW_012136192.1:1011718-1057337 GCF_000956105.1 Propithecus coquereli
CAGTTAATACCAATTTGATGGTGGGTACATGTGGTGCTTATCTTTCCATTCTTGGGATAAATATTTTGAACTTAAAAAAAAAAAAAACTACATACCTGGATGGTTATCAGTAAAATATCTAAGGCTGTTGGCTCCTCAGGTGTCGATAGAGACTTCCTCTGGCTTTGCAGCTTTGAGATCTGCATCCATTTGCCATTAAAAAATGAATAAAGCATCTCCACTTCCCTGATGGTGACTATGAGGATATTTCCATGTCGATCTTTAATGGGCTCATAGTAAACTCTTCCCAAGTTGTGTGTTCCAAGTAAATTCTAGAAACAAATAGATTACTGGTAGCTTGGGTGTTATGCAAACAAAGCAACGCAACTGCAACAAAAGACACTGTAAATAATTACCTGATTTCTGAGAAGTGGTTTTTTTTTTTTGCACTTAAACCTAGAATAAGTGGCATCATAGAAATGTACTTAACAGAAGCTCAAAGAAAATGTCTTCACCATGAGTCTGCAAAGATTATAGCAAGAGGCTCAAAAATCATGTTTTTTTAAAGCAAATTCAATATCTGTAAATATCTCTTACCCACATAGACACACCAGCACATAAACCTCAGTTACCAGCACTTGAAGAGAATCCCAGATGTTTTAAAGAAAAATGCCTGATATTTAAAGTATGCAACTTGTGGAGTTCTCAAGAGATCTACAGTAAGCTGGTATGAGGTGGGGTTGTTTAAAATGAAGAAGTGAATTGACAATGTAGCACATTGTACAGGTCCCCAAATGACTACACATTCCCTTCAAGATACTTTAATTGGAAGATTGGCCTGGTTTGACTTATCTGAATTTCAGGGAGTTCTATTTATTTACAAGTTTGTTAAAGTTGCTTATAAACTGGGTCAACTGAGGCAGACAATCCTTTTAGAACGGTAGGAAGGGAAGGATGCCACATTAAATGTGGAGAGGCCTAGGTAGTTGTTACTGAAATAAATGGGAGTTTCACAAATATGCAGGGTTTGAAGATTTCTAACCTAGAGCCCTGAATGAATAGGATAAAATCTCCTCTTGTTTTAAATATCTATGATTTTTTTAAATTATAAGTCATACCAGAGCTCCTAGCTGTTATTTTTGTGAGCTCACATAAATGGTGGTTAAGATGCCCTGTTACCATGCCAGCAAAAGTGGAACTGGAATTTGTAAAAGTGACAAGGATGATCTAAAAATGAATGAGCCAGGTGGTCAATATCCACATCTATGGCAACACTGGAATGTTCCCTCACAGGTAGGTAGGAGCTATGTCTTAACCCTTTTATTCTTCCTCACAAAGATTAGACACCTAACAAGTTTGGAATTTCATACATAATTACTGACATGTTATAAATATTTATTTGGCAAGATTATTATTATTATTTTTTTAAATGGCCTAATCAGTCAGATTTTTTTCTTTCCAATAATTCACATCCAAATCATAGAGAAGTAGCTTGGATATGGCTTTTAGTCAAGCCCTATGAAGTACTATAATTTTATATAGAGGAAGTTTGCTTCTAGGAAGCAGTGTGATGCTGATAAACTGACTAGAAAAAAAAAGGACTGATTTGTAGCATATGCCAATTTCAGTGGTGTAAATATTCCTGCTAAAGTGGATTTCAAATTACCAAGTGTTTGATACAAGCTTTCAAAATTCCTGAATGTTCTACAGTTGGCCCTCCTAGGTCAATACAAGTTGGCTCCAGCCTACCATTGCTATTAAGCTTTTACTTACACTTGGTGTTGAGTTTCAGGGCTGGCTGCCGTTCATTAACTGTTGGACTTCTGAAAAATTATTTACCCTGTCTAGTCCTGAGTTTCATCATCTAAATTTGAGTCCTTCAGCTCAGACATCAATTATGCTAATCTTTACCTCATTGAGTGTTTGAGGTATTAAATCAAGCAATGCATGAAAAAGTGCTTTTGTAAACTCTCAAGCTTGATACAATGTAGAGTATGGGCTTTCTTTACTGCTCTAATTGGAATCCCACCCTGGCTTACACCTACTCATTTTCAAGATGCAGCCCAGATTTCACCTTCTCTGGGAAGACTTTCCCAACTCTCCTAGGTAGAATTTACCATCCCCTCTCTTGTCCCCTACTGCTTCCTGTACAAACTTCCATTTTAGCATGTCTCTGGCTTTACTACCTATATTTGTGTATGTGTCATGAGATCATGGTTGTTTCATCTCTATGTCTCTGGGTCCCTTCCTTGCATAGTGCCTGTCACATAGTAAGAGATCAGTAACTTTTTGTTGACTAAATTAACATGCTATATTAAGACATTGGAAAATATGGTTCACTTTGAATTGAAGCTTATGGGTAGACATTGAGGTGATCATTTCACTTAAACGAAGTTATTATCAGTGGTTCATTATCAGATTTGGATAGGCTTTTTAATGGGATGAATAAGAAAGAACTAGAAATCTTCCTGAATTTTTTCATTGACATCAAATTTGGTTGGAGAGAGAGCATTAGGGAGAACCCAATTTAGAAGTAGGATATTATTGTGAAAATAAATTGCAACTATGTTCCAAGGGGTAAATTCAGGGTTCTTAGGGCCTGAAAAATAGAGCATGTTAATACCCGTCATGCTATATAATTGAGGTTAAACGACCTGGGCCCTTGATGACCCTACAAAAGGTGGAGAGGGACAAGAGCCACCAATGGCTAACAGGAATGCATCTAGGTTATAACCAGAACAAATCACAGGACTATCAATAAGCCCTAGACAGAGGCACCATATTAGGAGACCTTTATTCAGTTTGGGGTAACATGGGAAGTTAAAGCAAGTCCAGAGTCGGAATAAGAAGGCCTGAAAAAGAAGAGTAAAATTTTGGGAAAATCTTTTTTTTTCCTTTGACAAATAAAAAAGGGAGAGTATTCTTAAGTTGTTACCTAGCTCTTATTTACTAACATTCATTTCTAAAAGCTATGGAGGAGAAAAGTTTAATGTAACACAATTTATAATGTCAGATTATTACTGTCTTTTGAGGGTAAGTGGTTTAGACACTTCTCAATGTATGAGCAATGTACACTTCTCCCGCTTGAGGCCTCTGCCATTTTCCTAAGAGAAAGAAAAACAATGTGGGCTTTTGGTCACTTACAAGCTTTCTCATCTTAATTCTTTTTATCCAAATGCTGACAGATACTTGTCTCTCCTCCTGCCTTGGTAATTTTAATTAACTAATTAATTAATGCACACTTCATCTTCTCTCAAATGAAATTTAAGGCCACTTCTAGTGATGTACAATAGACTTCTACTTTTTCTTTTTTACTATAATGCAGATAGTTTTTTCTATTCAAAAAATGTTTCAAGGCCGGGCGTGGTGGCTCATGCCTGTAATCCTAGCACTCTGGGAGGCCGAGGCGGGTGGATCGTTTGAGCTCAGGAGTTCAAGACCAGCCTGAGCAAGAGCGAGACCCCATCTCTACTAAAAAATAGAAAGAAATTACTTGGACGGCTAAAAATATATATAGAAAAAGTTAGCTGGGCATAGTGGCACATGCCTGTAGTCCCAGCTACTCGGGAGGCTGAGGCAGAAGGATTGCTTGAGCCCAGGAGTTTGAGGTTGCTGTGAGCTAGGATGACGTCACGGCACTCTAGCCAGGGCAACAGAGTGAGACTCTGTCTCAAAAAAAATAAAAAAATAAAAATAAAAACTGTTTGGGACTTTTGGAAATTAATACACAATAAGATGATGAAGTACTAGAAAGAATGCAGGGTTTGGAGTTTCATAAACCAGGAGTTTGAGGTTGCTGTGAGCTAGGTTGACGCCACGGCACTCTAGGCCGGGCAACAGAGTGAGACTCTGTCTCAAAAAAAGAAAATAAAATAAAAATAAAAACTGTTTCTGCTTTTTGGAAATTAATACACAATAAGATGATGAAGTACTAGAAAGAATGCAGGGTTTGGAGTTTCATAAATCTGGATTTGAGTTAAAACTCTACTTTCTATCTTTGTGCAAACTTGGGCACAAATTAATCTTTCTAGGCCTCAGTTTTATCATGTTAAAGGAATACCAATAATATTATATTAGTACTTTCTCATTAGGTTGTGGTGAAGATTAAATGAGATAAAGTTTGTAAAGCATTTAGCAAAGTGCCTGGCACCTTGACTGTTATATGAAAATAGTCATTTCACTATTATTATTTATTATTATATATTAAAGGACCTCATTATAGAGCAGAAACGTTCTGAGTCTTACACTCACAGGAAAACAAGGTACAGTGGTTGGTGTGCCTGGTGATGAAGGTAAGTCAGAGTGCTATGGGCACAGAAGAGGGGGAGAAAGATCATGATTAATGCCTTTTTGGGCCATAATAAAATGTCTGAGCCACTACTGAAGGAGTCTAAGTCAGAGAATGCCTTGGTCAGAATCTTTTAAACTGGCTACTCTGGCAGAAGTGTGGAGAATGGATCAGAGGGTGTTAAGGCTGGAAGCCGTAAGGGACAACTTTGGAGGCTTTAGACCTAACTGGAGTAATTGGGCTGTAGTAGTAAAATCAGAAAGGAGAGGAGAGTAAAATGAGATAGCCCAGAGGTAAGTCAACAGGATGTATGATTGATGCCAATCAAGCTATATATTAATATAATGCATTTTTACTTTCCTCAGAACATTGTAAAAATTTAGATTAGTAAAGTGACCTAAAATATTAGGTACGTGTAAATCCACAAATTTCTTTTTCTTCCCCTTCTGAAAAGTTTTTTCTATACTCCCACGCCCACTCCCCTTTCCCCTGAAAAAGTGCTTTCAATATTTCCAGACATTTTCATCCTAGAGACTGATAAATAGTTTGGACAATAGGTCCTACAAAAAAAAAAAAAGATGAAAGCAACTCCTGTTATGTGACCAGGCTAAATGAAACATGGAGAGAAGGGAATGCGTAACAGTGCTCAGGCCTTGATGGAGGTACTATGAGGGGTGACAATTTATTGAGGACTGTGAGGCTGTGGTCACTGTGCAGGACTGGGGAACTATCCAGATGGTAACTATGGTAGAAGACACGTTTCTGTGATCTCTTTTCCCTTTGGTTAGATAGGGATTCGCACAAATGTGATCTTTGGGGTCCATGGGGTTAGACTGACAAATAAATACATTTATTTATGCAACTCATACTTACTGAGAGTCTACCACATGGGGATATAGTGGTAACTGAGACAGACACATTCCCTTAACTCAAGAACTCACAGTCCAAGTGAGTCACTAAACAGACAATAATACAAATAATTAACTTATGGGATTATGGCCGTTGTTCTGAATGAAGAAATGGAAGCCACTATGAGAGCGATTTGCTTAATCAGGAGATCCAAGAAAGGCTTCCGGAGGATGTATAAAAATTAAGCTGAGACCTGAAAGATATGTAGGAATTAGCAAGGCAAAGAGGTGGAAGAAGAGGATTCTAAGCAGAGAAAACAGCGTGTGAGCTAGCAAAGGAGACTGAGAATGACAGGCCAGGAAGTTGGAAGAAAATCAGGAGAGTGTGAAATCAGGAGAGTGGAAGCCAATGGATGTGGCAGTTTACGAAAGGAGAGCAGGACCAATTGTATCAGATGCTGCTGAGATGTCAGTTGTGAAAAGGACTTAAAAATGTTCATTGGATTTAGTTAAACTGAAGTCATTGGCAAGGATGGATGTAGGTTTTTGTGGGGTCCCGAACCACGTAAGTTTGGAGCCATCTTTAAGACAAGGTATACAAAATTACAAATGTAAAATTAGGTGTAACACTAAATATTTACTTAGAATGATAAAAGAAATCCTGCTCCCCGCCAGCAAATACTAGAGTATTTGGAATTTTGGGTCTCCTTTTCTCCCTGAAATTTCTTTAGGCAATTTATCAGAAATGCTTCCTGACTGCGACCCAACTTCCCCTCCCCACAAAAAACACTCTGAGTCCTACACTCACAGGAGCTCATGCAAGTGAGGGGCCCTGAAACTCCAGCTTCCTTAGCATCATCTGCCTCTGATTACAGGTGCCCTTAGAGAGCAGTTTTGTAGGCTTGATGGCAGCAAAAGACAGAGAAAGTGCTGAGAACTGATGGGAAAAGAAGTCAGTGGAGAATGAGGATGTAGGTAACTCTTTGAAGAAGTTTGGGTAAGGAGGAGAAAGATAGTTTGGTAGCTGAAGGGGAATGTGGGGCTAAGGGTGGAATTTGGGGGGAGATTAAATTGGAGAGACTTGAGTATTTTTAAATAAAGATGGGAGGAAAGAGATGGGATCCAGTGCACATGTGGAGGAATGAACTTGTGGTAGAAGGAGTGAGACTTTTATCTGTTGGAATAGGAGGGAAGAAAGAGAAGGTAGGGATAGTACAAGGAGGTTTGTAAAATTGGCAATGGAAAAATCATCAATTCACATTTTTTCTTAACGAGTTAGACAGTGAAGTCATCACCTGAGACAGGGATGGAGAGTGTGGGGAAGGGGAAGGGATGTGAGAGAATGGAGAAGGTTTTAAATAGTTGCTTTATAGTGTGGGAGAATAAATTTAGTAGAGAAATGAAATGGGACCACTAGAGAACATTACGTGTGAGAACTGTAGTCATAATTTAACATAAAACCAGTCAGCCTTTTTTTGTGATTTTTCTGCAGCAATGTACAACTATTTCAGTATAGACATGTTGGATTCATCCAGGCTTGGAATTTTTCCAAATGAAAAATATGGAGAGAGAAAATTTAGAATATTTTCAAGGAAATGATTAAGATGGGCCAAGGAATCTAAGCTGGATCAGGAGGGAAATGGTTTGAGAAGTGGGCTGGTGCATTATGAAAAATGGTACAGTCAGTAGATTTGGGGGTTGAGGAAATCCAAGATCTATTGCAGTGGATTAGTTCAGTAGGATCATGCTGGCCATGATGGTGTCCCTGAGTGTCTGGCTGCACTCACTTGTAGCATCCTGATCCTTCTCATGTTACTGATATCAGATGAAAGTGTTCTAGGAAGCCTCCAATAAACACATAATAAAGATCCCCACTTGAAATTCTAAAGTTGTTAAGTCTGTGATCCAGGCATGTCTGGATTGTATGGTGGGCTAATGGGAGGGTCCACTAAGGAGTCTGAACCCCCTGGGAATGTACTTTATCCTAAAGAAAGAGTAGCTTGAGGTACAGTGGCATGGTCCAACTCAACTGGTCAGTGACGAAAAGAAGCGGCACTTCGAATTCAGTATAGTTATCATGGCCCAGCTTCAAGAACTTCTCCTTGAATTGGAGGACAAGATTCTGCAATCAAGAGTTAAAATGAAGAACATTGTTTGCCAAAATGTCATCGAAGATACAAGGCAGTAAACCACCTATGTAATGTTGCATAGCACAGAGGGGCAAAATTTACATTTCAGAATTAATTATAATAAAAACACAATGATTCTTATTATTGCAGGGGGTGGAATTATTATTTTGGGGTTCAAGAAATGAAGTTCCTGTAATTACAGATGGGGGTGGAGCCATAGAAAAATTTTTGTTAATGTGACCCTATTTTTATAGTGTGGTTGATATGGCCTGGCCAAACACAATTTGGATTTCTGCTATGCATAGTTCTGTCTTTGATATAACTTGACAGCTTTGTAGGTAGATACCCATCACTGATAAAGGCTCGGCAATCTCTTAAGGACATCAACTCCATGTAGCAGATGTTTTTCTGTACTAAGAACCACAAATTCTGTTAATACCAGAAAACAATGGGAGGAAAACCCAGAGAGCTTGGTTAGAATTCAGTGCCTTTTTCTAGGAGGAGCTCTGTGACCTACAAAGATTGGGGACTTGATCTGATTTTATTGATAGTACGGAAGGATGAATAAATGCAGGATTAAAGATAATCTTTTAAGAGTTGTTTTTTGTTTATTTTCATAACGAAGCAAAAATATACACAAATCATTTGGCTTTACCAAGAAACTCCTCAGAACATCTGCTGGTCTCTTTCTCTATCTCCACACACTCATAGATGCATAGGATACGAGAGCAGCCAGAGTTCTTCAAGTGATCAAACTTCTCTTATTTTGCAAGTGATGAAAGGAGGAATGAGTTGACTAATATCAAATCTAGAACTCAAGTCTCTTTATTCCTTATTTAGTGGATACTCATAGACTTTTCAAGAGAGGCCCCCTTAGAGGAGATTGCCAAATGCACAGCTTCCCCACATGAGCAGGTATGCAGCTCAAACTGTCCAAGAAGCATTCATGTGCCTAGGGATGTGAATGAGGAAGGAGCCCACCCTTGTTCCGCCCCCCACCCCAGGTGGGATTGGTAGCTGAACTGTCCACTTTTTAAAAAGTTCCCTTCGAGGTCTGGGTTGAAACCTGGCCCCTCACCTGTAGCTGGGCTGCTGCTGCGAGCATCTTCTGTCGAGTTTGCAGCACTGTGGATGAAGACATGGAGGTAGGTACGCTTTGCCTCAACCACCTTATATCTTCCCACATACAAGACAGCTGCAAAAGAAGTCACGAGGTCATATCATCGTCCAAGCCAGTACATGATTTAGGTTGTGGCATCAAAGCAAAGCAGGGAGAAGGAAACCTGACCCCTGATGTTTGTTCTCCAGTCCATTTTCAGATACATGCGAAACAACTTTTTGATCTCTGTCCAACTGGAAAAAGATCTGAATGCTAATGAAACAGTCAGATCCACATTTTAGTCTTTGCCAAATGATCCCATAACTCAGAATAGTGGAGACACAATCTGACAGGATGCAAGCCTCTTTGCTTTGAAACTGTAGTGTAGACACTACTTTGTCATTTTTTAAGACATAGGGCATATTAGGGCTGAAGGGGACCTTTGAGATAATTTACTTTTACCCCCAAACTTTGATCACCGGAGACCCCTCAACTAACGTTTCAGAGATCTGTGTGCAGTAACATTTATGCAAAGTGGGGGAAGAAGGAAATCAGAACTCAGAATACCTTTGTGAACCACAGAAAATCTTGTGTAATGGAGCTGGTGTGAGAGTCATCTATTTCAACAATCGGTATTTGATCTTCATTGGTGACTAAGATATTGTCTTTGTAATAAAATATGACAGCTATGTAGAGTCCCCTAAAAAAAAAAAAAGGAAAATAAAAACTGTCCTCAACCGTCTCCTCTACCAAGCTTCAGTCCTGTAAAAAAAATTTTTTTGGACGTGATAAAAGATGAGTTTAAAATATACCTAGGAACATATTCCTGCTAAGTAATCATAAATTTACTGGCTAGAACTCAGAGAAATTACTATCTTGCCCAAATTCTCAGGAGAAAAGTAAACTTCATTCTTTTAATAACAAAAAAGAAATTTCTACCAAGTTTCCACTCAGAACCCAAACCAGCTCATTCCTGAGAAGTTAAGACTTCCTGGAAGAACTACATAGGACTCACCGTTTTAACGTCTTCACAAACTTGTTTGAGGAATGGAATAGGTGTTTCAGGCTCCTTGAGACTGACTGCTTTCGGCCTGTGGTTTGTAATTTTGAACTTTCTGGAACATAGAAAAAAATAGCATAAATTCCATTTGGCAGACCAACACCACCAATTCCTTCTTCCTCCCTTCCCCTCCCCTGTCCCCTCAGAGCTACTTATCCTCAGTTTCGTGTAGGGATTTAGCTTATTTATTCCCACAAGAAGCTCTTGTATCTTAAGATGCCAGCAGTTAATTAATGAGCAACTCCTCAAACATGTTGGAAATGAGTGATATTTATAACTGTAAGGGAACCCAATTAGGTGTTTTGTTGATATTTTTGGGATGGGTGATATAAGATAGAATAAGAAGAAATGGAATCAAATCCATTGCTGTCCTCTCCCTACTCCCAATTGCCTTTTAGTATTCATATACTTCTCAATGCTGGCAAAGCTCTCCTTGTTAGTCTATATATTCCATTACATTTTTTGATTATGAAATTAATATAGGCACATTATAGAAAGTCTAGAGAATAGAAAAAAAGAAGAAAACCCAACCCATATTATCCTTTTGTATAACCACTGATAGCATTCTGGGGCACTTTTTTCATTGTGTATGTTGGCTCACAAAAATAGTTGTAGGGATAGGTATGATTATCATCCTCATTACTCAGAAGAAGAAACTGAGGCTGAGAAGTGAAACGAATTGCCCAAGCTTGAAAAGCCAGTACCTAGGGAAACTGAGACATTTATTCATTGAATAAATATTTACTGGGACACTTCTATGTGTGAGGCAATGATACGGACCATGAGAACATGGTCCGTATCATTGCTGTCAGGCATAGAAACTTGACCAGATGGCCCATGGCTGAGGCCCAGTGTGGCTCTGCCTATGATTATATAGGAACAGTTGACTGACACAAGTATTCATGTCAGTTTCAAGCTTATACTGGTAATGGTTATTCCTGGCAGAATAAAGCAAAAGCATTTTTTTCCCCTGACTTGAACATGAGTTTAGCTGCTTGAAAATGATGCTTCTGGGACTTCCAGTTCAATGCCGCACAGTTAACATGCTCATGACATACCACTCTCTCTCAAAACCTCACTAAAACCAGAGTAGAGATTATGAAAAAAAAGGAGACAACATAAATCTGTAAACACAAAAAGAAGGGAAAGGAGACAAAGCAAGTAAGTTTTGGTAGCTGGAAAGCAGATGGACAGATGGATTTAACAGACTTGAGAAAGATGAAGCCTAAGCCAGCAGTGGAGAAAGCTGAGAAGTAACCTGATTCACCCATGGGCACCATGGACTGCTGGAAGTGAGGGGTGAGTGTGAGCTAAAAATCAGGAGGATTTGTTAAGTCTATTTAAAAACCAGTTAGACTTCTCAATCTCCTTTCCTACTGCATAGCTAGACGAATGCCCCTTCCCCACTCGAGAAGAAAGCTAGTGGCTGATTCTCTGGAAATCAAATAACAAAAACAAAAACAGGGAACCACAGAGGTTTCTGGAGTGGGAGACATCAGGTACTGTTGAAAATGGGGTGACAGTAGTGGTGGTGCAGGTGGATTGAATGAAAGTTTTCATACATAATACTTCCCCATTGAGTTCTCAGAACACTGGTACCCAAACCTGTACCCTTTATGCAGGACACTGGAAGAAACTTCTCTGCAGAATTTGACCAGCCTGGGAAAACACACCCAAAGATTTTCCTAGTGGTAAAGGCAGTGCTAGATCACCCTACAGTGAAGGCTATAAATAAAGAGCCCTATGCATGTGCTTAGAGCTTCCCAGTGGTTATTGATTTCCCTTCTCTTAAATCTGAGCAAACATCCAAGGATCACCAGGCAATGGAGGAAAGCAACTAGCATGAAATGCAAAGGCCAAAAATAAATAAACAAAAGAATAACTTAGAGGAAAGAGAGATTATGCTGAGAAAAGAAAATATAAAATGAAACAATGCCTATCATTAACAATCTGAGAGATAAGAGAAGATATTGTCTCCTTGTAAAAAGATAGGTGTCTATAAAAAGAACCAATCAGACAACAAAAGAGAGCATTGGGAATTAAAAATATGTTATCAAAAACTGAGAAACCCAGTAGGAGGCTTAGCAAATGAAGCTGATGAAATCTCTAAGAAAATAGAGTAAAAATATGAGGATGGAAAGTAGAAGAAAAAAAAAATTAAAGGACTAATGTGGGAAATACAACAGCTAAATAATAACAAGAGTTCTAGTAGGAGAGGGAAGAAGAAAAGAAGGGGAAGAAATGATTAAATAATTTAAGAAAATGTCTCACAATTGAAGTGTATAAATTTTCATATTGAAAGAAATTGCCAAGTGTCCAGTACAACAGACAACAGATACTAAGGCACATCACAGTGAAATTTTAGAACATGGAAGACAAAAGAAAAGTTAAAACCTTCCAGAGAGAAAAAAAAAAAATAGGTTTCATATAGAACCTCTGGAATCAGAGTGGCCTCAGACTTCTCAGCCCTGAGAGCTAGAAGAAAATGAAGCAATGCCTTCAAAATCTGAAGGAATATTATTTCAACCAAGAATTCTGTACTTATCCAAGCCTTGAATAAATATTAAGTAGAATAAATACATCTTTACACATGCAATGCCCCCTGAAATTTGGTTCCAAACACCATTTCAGGAAGCTACCAGAGGAAAGGCTCCACCCAAATGAGGGGCCAACCCAAGAGGAAGGAAGACGTAGGATATAGAAAGAAGAAACCCAATGCTGGAGAGTGGTAAGAAGAGTCTGCAGTATGGTGATGACAAAAGTGATGCCAGAGTGACAGCTGTGTGCACGAGGCATGGGGGCAGCCAGTAACCAGTCTAGACTGGAGCAGGACAGAGAGCTCCTGAAAGGTTTCCTTAAGAAGATGCAATTGAAACACCTAATGCATCTGATTATATCGAGAGAAGATAGTTTGGGGATTAATTAATATAACCACATAGGAAAACAAGCAAATACAATAAAAGATGATTATTAACTACAGGGTAAACAAAACGGTATTCGAGAAAGGAAAATCATACTAAAATTTACATTATCATTATAATATAAACAATAAACACTGATCTTACTAAAATTCAGTATAAATATATTAGGAGGATAAGAAGCTAGGAATTGTGTGTGTACATAAGAGAGCAGTGGGGTAAAAAAAGATACATCATCATTTTCTTGAGTAAGATAATACCTAAAATTAAAAAAAAATTAGAAATATAAACATGTCACTTAGAGATATGGGGAAAATGCTAAAAGAATTAGCTAAAAGTTAAGAGGTTGCCTTTGAGGACTAAAAAATGGAGGATGGAAGAAATTGCTTTTATGAAAATGATCAATCTGTTTTAAGTGCTTTTACTTAAGTCAGTCAATCCTTAAACAATGGGTGAATGAGGCGTATGTAACTATTATCTGCATTTTATAGATGAGTGAAGCACAGAGAAGTTTTAACAACTTGCTCAAGGTCACACAGCTAGTTAAAGTCCAGCCTGGATTTGAACTCAGGCAGTCTGGCTTCAGAGATACATTATAGTTAAGTATAACTTACATGAACATGAAGTTAAACTAAAAAAAAATTAGACTAAAAAATAAAAAAAAAGAAAAACAAGAAATGCTATTACCAGTTGGGAAAGAGACCTGTGCAAGCATTAAATATTCCAGGTCACCTCCCTTCTGGGCACATGGTAGAACTGCACTCTGGAGCCTTTATGGTTGAGTGGGGCCATGTGACCAGTTCTGGCCAATGAGTTTTGAGTGTTAAGTGACATCATAAAGTCTTGCCCATGTGAGACCTTTAAGACTATGGTTGCTGGCAAATATTTCAGAGAGAGGATGATAACAGAGAAAAAAAGCCCCCAGGTGACCAGTGGTAGATGTATAGGATGAGGAAGAAACAAACATTTGAGGGATCATTTGGTTATTGCTGCATAATATGGCCCATCTTGACTGATACGTCGTCTAAACTCACTTTTCTCCTGAGAACCACTGTGGCTTCTATACTGTACTTCTCTGCTTAGTTCAGGCTCTGAAGCAAAGGTGCACTTTCTGTACTCCGAAAGCAATAATTCTCTAGCGTATCAGTACATGTAGCATAGGGAGTTTATTTCCTTCATATTGGCACGTCTAGCACCTACTATGTGACCTGCATAATCATGCAGTAGGCAGGGTTTCAGTTAATGTTGTTTTGCAAGTTGAATCATTGGATAATAACTGAAATTCATTCCTATAGGATAGCCCATGATGAACACAACTGGCTTATTTATACTGTATATATTGTATGTATGTCAGTGCACTAACCTTGTGAATAATAAAGCTTGCTCAACATTTGCCTTGAATTTTCATCCCGATACTGAGCATCCAATTAGCTGTGGCCAGTTCTTTAGCCAAAATGCAGAAATTAATGTGGGTTTTGGTACCTCATATTTAGGGTTTTGATAGGAGAAGGGATGTTTTATTATTTCTATATTTGGAATATGCTGTATATTTAGTGAGTACCCTGGGCTCATTACAGTAGAGTCACTGATTACACTTCAATTCTACATGTTAGAATTGAAGTGTAATCAGTGCTGAGGATGGAGAGTAGCCCCATTCTCCGTCTGGAAGGACATTGGAACAAAAATAAGCTGGAGTTTGTGAGCGGCCTACACTGTGCCAGGTGAATTTAATCCATTAGCTAATTTAATCTTGATAGCAACCATGCAAGATAGAAATTATTATCCTAATATCGTTGATGAAGAAGTGATTGCTCAGAGGGGTTAAATGCTTTTCCCAAGAACACACAGTAAGTGGTAAAACTGGGATTTGAAATAATTATTTTTTTTAATTGTAAAGTTTGTAAAGGTTTGTGTCCCCAGTAGAGCACATAGTATTTCAATGTAGTGGAATATTTTAAATAATAATTTTGTCCTCCTCTGTAAGCAATACTTATATTATCCTTCATTTATCCTTTTAAACTTATAGACAGTTATGTTAAATCATCTTAGAATCGTTCCTTTTTTGTGTGAGGTAGTTTCTTCTATTTTAGCATCTTATAAATCAGTGTTCCCCAAAGTTTGTGCCTTGGAATACTAATTCTGTGAGAAAAGTTTTCCGTGACTAAAGAAGTTTAGAAAATGCTTGTTTAACCAAATTCAACATGTCTCTTTATTGGAATCTTTACTATTCTAATGCATATTTTATATTTCTAAGAGAGGGATATAGAATGCAACATTTCCCAAACTTACCTGACAAGAGAATCTTATAGGACCACTGTTCTTTGGAACACACTTTGATTCATTGTTTAATTGTCCAGAGTACATTTAATATAAAAAATATTCCTCCTTTTTGGGAAGTTCTATCTTATGCCTTATTTAAATCTTTCCTGCTACTGTGTATATATTCACATTGCTGTGGGGGAAAAGCATGTACACGACAGAAGTTGGATGGACACTATAGAAACAATCGGTCTGTCTAGACAATCATTTCTTGATTATTAGATAGTAATCCAATAGTAATGGGGAGAGCATCTGAATCTTCAGATAATGTTTAAAAAAATCCCTCATTCTCATGAGTAGTGTCAGCTTTCCCTCTCTGATAAAGACCAAACACACAGTGGTTTATGAATTGCAAAGAATCATCAGTCCAATTGCTATTACCTTAGCTGCCATGCAAGAACCAACGGGCAGGGCAGCGATGGAGAGGCAGAAGACAAGAAAGGAGCCCAGGTAACAACTGGCCTAGTTAAATGAGCCCTAGATAACTGAGAACTGAGTGTCTTTTGATCAGTGTGGAAAGTTGAAGGTCCTGTTCTGGGTAAAGTCTTCCTAGGGATCTGGGAGTGGAAATCACTCTTGGGTTTCCTTCTCAAGTTACTTACGTGCATATTTACGTCTCTTAATGGACAGTTCATTCGATGGACATTATTTTGTTGCAAACACTTGTCCTCATTTCTCTCTAGAACCAACATTTCTGAAGGGCTCTGTTGTCATAGCTATAGAGCTACATGGTAATTGGGAACAAACCTTTGTTAATGCTCAGTATGATTTCTTTACACCTAGCCCAAATGCAGCCAGCAACTCTTAGTTTCAACTGTGGATTTCTTGCCCAGCTGGTCCAGCAGGGCCCTGAATCTAGAGAGCACAGTGTAGTTGGAGATCTGATGGGGAGCATGGAAAATTAAAACTTTATGTAGGCTTTAATTCTCCAAATAAAACTAAGTGCCTTTTCCACGAATCATTACACAGATCAGAAACCTGACCCTGTCCCATTTGAACAGCCCAAGTAGAAGAGATGCTTTTAAAAGCTTCTCAGAAATTCCCTGGATGTAGTTGGCGAAAGTCTAGAGAAAGCATGCTCTACTTTCCCTCGAGCAGTAGTACTGGGGAAGATTAAAATTCAGGGCGAGATTAAAGTTCAGTGCCCAGTCCTGATGTAAGGGTGGGAGACAAAAATGAAGTGTGACAGGAAGACTGGACTTGGAACCAGAAAACCCAGGTTGGAGTCCCGATTTTGTCTTTTCCTGGCATTGCGACCTTGGGCAAACCACTTAGCTTCAGCAGTAACTGCCAAGATGAGGATTAAAAAAGAGATACTGGATGTAAAATTGCATTGTAAACTGTATTATTCGTAGCTATGAAGGTTCATTATGATCGTTGTTATAATTGGTCGAGCTTCCTTAGGGATGCTCAGGAAACTTTCCTTGGAGGTGAAAAGTTTGAATACCCCAAAGACCCAGCACCACCAAGGAGTCTTGTGAAGGCACAATTTAAAGAGAAAGGAACTAGTGGAAGCTGCTGGTTTTCTTGTGCTTATTTTCAAACTGTTCACATGGAAAGAGGGAGAGAGAAGGCAGAGAGAGCGAGAGTGAAAGGGAGGGAAGGAAGAAGAGGGAAGTCACTTCTGAAGGGTTAAAGCAAGATAGTGCTGTAAAGTGATTCCAGATGTACAAATATTAATATCTCTCTCTCCCTGATGAATGAGAAGGTATGACCCAGTTAGGAGACTGCTAAAATTACCGGCGCCACCGAGACCTCGGTCGATGGCCCAGTGCAGATTTTTATCCTTACCCCGGCAACTGTAATGCTGATGAAGGGCTCGGACCTGCTGCAGCAGACCTTCCAAAACTTCACTCTGTCCCTTGTGTCTGGGCTCTCTGTCGTCATAGTCTTTCCAGTCTATTGAACAAAAGAAACAAACAGAGTGAAGTTTTAAAGCAGGGGAGGCCTCTTCCCTGCCCTGCCTCGGGAGCCGGAGTGTTGCTCATACTACCCACAGACCGTGATGAGCACCCAGCACATGCAGAGCTAGCAGGCAGTGCCAAGTACTTGGAAGCTGCCATTGTTCAGAGCCCTGTGCAAAATAGTAATTGTGGTTGGTTTCTTGTGTTGGGCAGTTTTAGGGCAAGAGAAAATGGTAATTGAAAGCCAAAAGAAAATAGGAAATTTGGGAGTCCAATCTCTCCTCTCCCTACCCCTTCCCCCGCTTTCAGCATCCCATATCCTAATCAGTTCCTCTGCCACCTCTCCACTTAGCACCCCAACTCTCAACTAGATTTTCAAAGTAGGAAAGAAAGGGGTGGGAATGTGCAGACTAGATGAAATCCACAGTCCCAATGCTTTTATTGTAGGTTTCACACTTTTGGCCAAATTGACATTTCTTTCCAAGGAAAGAGCCCATGTCAGATGCCAAGAAATGGAAATCTACATTTTGCTCTAATGAATGTCTGCTTTGGTTAGCTGGCACAGCTACCCCCACACATACTCTGAGCCACCAACCACCCTGTCTGCTCAGTCTCTAAATATACAGTATTAGCTTACATGGCAAATTTAAATTGCAATACCCACTGAGATTTTTCTCTCCCTTCTATTTTCATTCCATTTGGCTATAATGATATCAAGAGTAATAACTCATATGGGACTAATGTCAGGATTGTAATTCTGCTGTCTCCAACCCTTGATTTTTTTTTTTTCAGCAGGTCAGTCATTTCATAGTCCATCCCTTCTTCCTTCTATTTTCTTTCCCCCTTATTTTCCTTTCTGAATCTTTCAAAAGCAACAACTTAAAGCACTTTTTGGTTGAAATGCTTTCTCTAAAATTGCTAGTCCTTCTTCCCTAGAAAAGCCAGTTAGTTCATGAGTGTATCTTGGGCTTAAATTCTAGTTAAACAAGTTTCAAATTCCTTCCCCCACAGATTTTATTTTAAAATACCGAGTCTCCTTTATTTAGAAACTTAAATCAATGTCATGATAGTTAAAGTCAGGTAAAAGCACCTTGTGATGGTTCATCCAAGGCCCAGGAGTATAGTACAGCATGTTAGGAGGAGCTCACGTTCTGGGGTCAGATAAACCTGGGTGTGAATCTTGGCTTCTTGATTCCTAGCTCAGTGTCTGTAGGCGAGTTACCTACATTGATAGGGCATCTACTTCCTACCATGAAAAACGAGGATAGTATCTACTTTGCAGGATTTTTGTAAGGACTAAATGAGAAATATATTAGGTATCTGGCACAATGCCTATTATACACTAAGCATTTTGTAAATAATTACTTAAGTGAGGGGAGTTCATGATGGAAACACCATTTCTTACCCTATCAGATGATTACCTATGAAGAAAGGGACCTCAGAGATTTTCTAGTCTTTTTTCCTTCCTATCCTCCCCCATCTCCATTTTACCGTTCAGAAGACTGAGGCCCAGAGATAACCGTTCCAGTGCTATATTACTCAGCTTGTCAGGGCCATAGCCAGGACAATAGCATTGCCCTAGGACCGTCCCTATAGTGTTCATTTTATCATACCATGGACATGTTTTGTTTTGTTTTTTTTCTTTCAGGAGAAGGATCAGAATCTTGGTTGGAGTTTGTGTGGTGTGGCTTAGTTGTGGTCAACGTGGAGACAGGGAATTGGCACAGGTGCCTTTTGTAGACTCTTTGTTTCTTGTGCTCAAGAACTATGACTTAATCTCTCTTTGCCTCAGATTTCTTCTCTGTAAAGTGAGTTTTAAACAATCTCTTTTTAGGTTATTTGAGGTTTAAAAGAAATAATGTAGTAAAGCACCATCCTGGGCACATAGGGGACACTCAAGTGTTGGTGAGGCATTGTAAACAGAAGCATGATGGTGTTCATGGGATAGGGAAGGGTTTTCACCGGGAAATTTGAAAATGTTTGAGGAAATAAATACCCAGTGGCCCTCGGAGTATTTGTAGTGCCCCTGGAACCTGGGCACAGTGAGAAAAAATGTTGCCCTCATGGATTTTCAAAGGCCATTATGAGTTCTCTTAGTTGAATGAATGCATCTGAAATGCTCACGACAGGATGAGCAGGATTGTGTGTTTGAGTAAGACTCCTGGGTGGCTGAATTACTACGTGGCCCTGAACATGTTAATGCATTCTAATGAGTGTTAATGCTGCCATCAATGCGTGGGGAGCCGAAATGCGCCTGCCTCTTTCAGCTCAGCCCTATTACATCAGACGCAAGCTCGATCCTGATGACTTTATGATACATTAGAAAATTGCTAATGCTAAATTGCAGCCCAAGTGAGCACTGGACATGATGCCAAGGTTTTTGGAAAGAATGAGTTTTTCTCATAGATGTTTGGAAGGTTCTGACGACTACATAAAATAGGAGACTTTAGGGATGAGGGAGAAAATTGAAAATATATTAAGAAATCAGGAACCTGACAGGAATAAACTTAGCATGGTAGGAAAAGAGCAGATTGTGCCACATAATACAGTTCACTGTTCTGGTAATGAGACACTTCAATTGCAACACAATGCAAAGCTTACATTCACTGGCGATATCAGGATTTTCCTGATCGTAACTCAGACAAGCCTGTCTGGGTCCTTTTCTCTTATTATGTACCATACCATATAACATAAGTCTATAAAAACACATTAAGGCCTTTTGTAAAAATAGAAGAAAAGTTTTATAGCTTACTGGAACATATTACCAAATTTCCAATTACTCTGTCATGTTAGAATACATTGTCCTCTAGTAAATAAATACTGATATATGTTACATCACAATGTCATACTCTGTTTATAAATAGAACGGGAGTGTTTTTATATTGTTCTTTCCAAGTGATATGGCTGTCTGCAGCAACTATAACCACATGTTAGGATTTCAGTTGTTTGCCAGCTACTCCTACTGATCAAACGCACTGTTTTAGAAAGCATTGCTATTTGATATGTTAATTACCAGTTAATAAGTTATTCCTTCCAGTCCTGAACTGCTATTCTTATCATTCTGGAGAGAACTCTTCATATGGACTGTGAGAGACAGTGTCTGAATAGAATTTACAGTTTATGGAATCTGAACATCTGATCATTATCAGTAAATGCATCCATATGCAGATCAGAATTTGCATGGGGTATACATTTAGAATAGGGTTCCCCTGCTGCATTTTCAGGTCAACTGAGACTAGTATTTTTGTGCTTTTCTGTCCTTTCTGGCCCTTCAATAATATACATTCATTGCCTACCCCCAAATGGGATAGGTTCCCTTATTATCTTAATCATACAATTCCCAATTTAGTTTCTGATAAATCTTCAATAAGAAAGACATCCAAATAAGACTGGAATAATGAAATCATCAAATGAAGGGGAGTCAGGGGCCTTAAAGATTTCTGGCATTGGTGGTTCAAGGCTCTGTCTGACCTTATACAACTATCAGAATCCACCAGAGGTGATTGGCTAGCCCTGAGTCTGCTTGTCTGCCTGCTAGCAGGGCACTAGTTACCACAGCATAGGAGACATGGCTGAGCCTTGACCAATTCACACTTGGATCCTGGTTCAGTCATGTACCAGTGTTGTGACCTTGGGAAAGGAACCATTCTCTCTGAATCCCAGTTCAGACTTTGGATTCTGTATGAATATGCCTTTATGTTTATAGTTCCCTCATCAGTAAAATGGGTCTAATAATAAAAGTCACCTCAGAGGTATATTATGAAGATTAAATGTGTTAATCCATGTAAAGTACTTAGATTAATGCCCTGCATATAATTAGTCTTATAAAGGTTATGTCTGATGCAGACAGTGATGCAGATGATAATGGCAATGGTGCTTATCCACAAGACAGGAACAATGATGAAGGATAGCTGTGAGGATTAAGAGGTCCTGAATGTGAAAGCCCCCATAATATACTGCCTGATTCATGGTTGGTCTTGGGTAGAGGGTTGTTATAAAACTTGAAAAATATATAAACAAATTTAAAAAAACCTGAAAGAGCCCATAATCTCATAACCCAAATGTCCACTGCTAAATTATGAGAGTTTCAAGATACAGACACATCCTACCTAATTATAGGCAAACCTACAGTTTAAATGTGGAAAACCCCCCACATTTTGCATTTTTTTCACATAAAACTTATACTGTAGGAATTTCTTCCACACTATGAATGCTTTTTTAAAAGACCATTTTTAGTGGTTTTATTTTGTTTGTACTATGGATATAAATACGTATATCTCATACTGAGCCATTAAATTAATATTGGGTACTTGCTCTCGCTACCACACATATTTCACTGTGCTCAGTACACTGCTGCCGTGCACATCAGTGTACATAACTGTTTGTCTGCATCTCTGTTTACTTAGGTTAGATTCCTAGATGCGTAATTCTGGGGTAAAAGGAAATGGATTTTCTTAAGGCAGTTGATATAATATGGCAAATTGCATTCCATAAAGGATATAGCAGTTGTACTGTCACAAGAAGCATATGATATCATTTTTAACTATCATATTAGTGAAGTGTTTTTAAAAAATAAAAATATGATTCAGAGCATTGGGCTCATTAAATCATTAAATACAAAAATTTGTCCTATGGTATGTCTAGAGATGTTTGTTCTAGCTGGTTAAATTTTCTGGTTAATGGAGAGTTACCAAACACACCAGGCATAAATTTCTAATCTTCAAATAATTAGAAGAAGCCTTTGTTGGGTTTCTCAGCTACGACTACAAATTTTATAGATTATATTTGTAGCAGAGTGCCTGTTAATAAGAAAGCTTTTCTTCTGCCAGAGTGTCAGAGGAGTAAGGTTTGTTAGATTTTGTTCTCTTGTCAAATTGATGTGGCTGTGGCTGTGTCCCCTGGGGATGAAGAAAGGAAGATGAGAGCTACAGTGGACTGCGTGTATTCCGGCCCAGACACTCTGATCGTGTCATCTCACTCTATTCCCACAAAAGCCCTGTGAAAGTGCATGATTAGACGCATTCTACAGATGTTGAATTGAGGCTCAGAGAGTTTATGCAACTTCTGAAGGCCACACAGGTGATAAAAGGTACAATGGGGCTGGGTGCAGTGGCTCATGTCTGTAATGCCAGCATTTTGGGAGGCCGAGGTGGGAGGATTGCTTGAGCCCAGGAGTTCAAGAATAGCTTGGGCAACATAGCGAGACCCCATCGCTATAAAAAAAACCAAAAAACAAAAATTAGCCAGGCATGGTGGTGTGTGCCTGTAGTTCCAGCTACTTGGAAGGCTCAGGCAGGAGGATCACTTGAGCCTAGGGTTGAAGGTTGCAGTGAGCTATGATCGCGCCACTGCACTCTAGCCTGGGTGACAGGGTGAGACCTTGTCTCAAGAAAAAAGGTATAATGGGTATCAAATTCTGGCATTTTGGTTCCAAATTCTCTCTCCTTTCCCTCCACTGAGCTGCCTCCCCAGGGCCATTTCTGCAGAGGAATCATTCATTGTAGGCCCAGATGCTGCCCTGAGAAGGTCTTGTTGGTTGCAAGTGGTGGGGGGAGGGGAGATGGCAATGGCACCCTGAGGATGGAGTTGCAGTTGGACCCGGTTGCCATGCTGGGGAGAATTCACAGCCACCACCTACTAGAAGGAGAGGCACATGCCGGTGTCGTGGTCTGAGCAGGTCCCCATCCTTTCATGTTATAAGCTGAGACTTGAACAAAATACTGTTGGCCCTGCAAAGTATGGAAATAGAATGACGCATCAGGCATTTTATTTAATCACTTCACTCAGGATGCAAATCTCTATGTTTGATTAAGTTCATCCCTTTGCAACTCCGCTGCCCATACTTTAGCCTTCTGGCTTTTCTTTACTACTATGCTTGTATGTCATAGTGACAATATATGAGGTGCCTTCTTAGTTTCTATGTACTTTCTTTTTTTCAAAATTTGAATATGATAATTGCTTTCTGACCCCTCCAAAATTATATACCAATTTTTAAAAGTCACTCAGTTCTACAAGGTTTACCCCAAACAGCAATCCTTCACCGTCACCTCTTTCTCCTTATTTTTCCTTCCCCAGAGGCAATAACCATCACCTCTTTAGCTGATCAACTTGCTTTGGAAAATGAAAAAGTTGTAACGAATATCTTTTCAGATTTGTGCATTAAAGACATGCATCATTCCTTTAGTGGCTGCACGGTGCTTCACCGTGAGCAAATACCATCATTTATTTAACCAATCCCTCACTGGTGGATGCTTAGGTTATGCCCACATTTTATGCCACAATAAATAAAGCTGTGATAAATACTTTTTACTCAGATGTTCAAATATTTTTAAAATGAACTCTTTGATGTGACTTCAATTTTGAAACCATTATTAAAACAATGGGTTATATTCTTTAATGCCTTTTATGACATTAAGAATTAAGGAGTTGATTTTGTTTGCTGATAATCTTTTAAAATGTTTTGTATGGTTTTATGTTTTGCTTTGAGAAGTTTTTTTTTTTTTTTTTTTGGATAAACCTAAAAGGGCATTTGAGAAGGCAATATTCGATGAAACTCACAAAAATTGTGAAATGGTGTTGGAAGTTAAAAGAAAATAGCACATCTTTGCAGAACTTTTGCTAGGGATTTAATAATGTTGACCTTACCATATCATGAAGTTAATTTTTTTTAACATTAAAAGTGGGTTTCTATGAACCTCAAGGTTGTAGGGATTGTATAGAAGTGTAAATCTACTTTTAGGCTTTTATATGATTAGGATAGGGTCTGCTTTGCTCTCACTGGATGGTCAAGTGGAAAAACTTAATCCCTATAGAATTAGTTCAGATATTAGAGAAACTTTTTTATAGAGAATTTTCCATTTTTATGACAGTATCACTTTTTCTTTTAAGCAATGGAAATTCCCTAGGGTCCCTCCTGGCCCTCTTCCATCCCGTGAGCCATAGGGTTGGAATCAGTCTTCTACTGATAGCATCTCGGGGGCCACCCACTCTGGGGTTTGTTTGCTCTGGTAATCCAAAGTTTGGGCCCCTGGTATAGATGTGTGATTAGGACTAAAAGTCAGGATTCTGCGGTGGTTACCACAAGAATTCTATTAGAATAAGCTGCTTCAAACTTGAAGACATGCAACTTAATGCATCTTTTTAATGCTGGGTTTCAGGATTATACTTTATAGATAATTATTTCAATGGATTAACCTTTAAGAAAACAACCACCACAACAAAATTATCTTTCTACCTCCCCCATACGAAGTCTCATATATTACTTATTTGAATTGGACTGAAAAAAATAAAGGTTTAAGTTTACTTTTAAAAGATTTTGGAAAAAAAGATTTTTTTTTTATCTTTTGCACTTTAGTTGTTTTAGGAATTACAGTGTTTGTTCCAGTTTGAACTGATTTGAGAGGCGTTTTTATTTTTTGCATTTTGTATGCTTATATGGTTCATAACTCTGTAAATAATTATTGTTTGAGTTTAGATTGGTTAAACAAATAAGCAGTTTGTTCCAGTTTTTCATTCGCAGTTTAAATTGGTTTAGGTTACAGAGAAATGTAGCTCCACCATATATAGTTTCTTTTTTGTGAAAGCATATTTAGACAGTTTTTTTTTTTTTTTTTAATCAAGGGAAAAGGATTTCTCTCAGGAAATTGTGTGACTGCAATTGATGACTGATCTCAACTGAGGCTGAGGCTGTAGGGGTGAGGGTGAGATGTTATTTTTATTATACCATCAGACAGGGAGTCAAAACTGGATCTCTCAGAGCGTTTGATCCCCGCCCCCCGCCCCAAGAGATTAGACTGTGATCCAGAAAGCAGCAGCTTTCAAGGCTTGCACGAGGCCAGTCTTTTTATGATCTCCTTAAGAACATGGCCGTTTACAAAGTGATTCATGCTGTCTGCTTACTCCTTTGTAAAATTCAGATTATGGATGCCAGACATATCACACTTAATGAGTGGCAGTTGTTGCCAGAGAACTGGGCGTTGGTTGTTGCTTCCAGAATAGGCTACCAACATCCCAGCACAAACATCAGCGACAGGGGAATGGGAAGTCTGCCGTTGGGGGTGGGGGGACATTTACCGTCATAAGTCCTGTGATCGTGCATCTCAGGGTCTGCAGGTTATCCATGACGATTTCTCCAGCCAAAGGAGAGAAGTCTTTAGACATGCTCCATTCCACTGGAAGGAGGGTGTGTATGTGGGGGGAAGGGGGAGGGAGAGAGAGAGAATAAAAATCAGTCCTACATCAAGAAGCACCATACTAACTCTAACATATAATCCCTCTCAAATACGGTAAGTTTAAGTTTACCCGCCTTTCCTTATACTGGCTCATCTAACAGTCTTCCTTGGGATGTCAAGTCAGTCTCCAAGTTTACAATTATTTTTTAAAAGGAGCAAACAAACAAACAACAACAAAAATCTTACGAGATATTCGGCTCTTGATAGATATAATATTTATTGTGAAGTGAGTATATTTATGTGATGTCCTTAATGTGAGATATAATTTATATTAAATATATTGCCCACGAGGCCATTGCTGTATAAAGACACATTGTGTGTGTGTGTGTGTGTGTGTACACACTCACACTCAGGCACATTACATGTAACAGTTCATTGTATATAGAAGACAAATTATTTTTGTCTGCATGTGAGACGTGAAGGGTCCATTAAGACGTTACCTTTTATTCACTCTCCTAGTCTGGCTTCTGCTTCACCATTCTGAAAATGCTCTCTTGAAATCCCAGTGATTTCTCCTCCCAAATAAAGAAGACTTCTTTCATTACCTCCACGTCATTTGATACCTTCTCCCTCTGAAAACATTGTCTTCCCTCAGTGTCTCGTGTACTACTCCCTTCTCCTTCCCTCCTTCTCCTCCTGATGCCTTCTTCCAACCTTTATCTTTGGCTTCTCTTCAGCCCTACGACCTGGGGTTTGGGGCTGGCCTGCTCAATGCTCTTCTCCCCTGACATCCTGAAGGTGGGTGTTTATTCCCAGTTAAATCATCCAAATTCTAACACCTCATTTTACTGAGAGACCGTATTCTTTCATCACATTTTCCATTGCTTGACAAAGTCACGATCAGGAAAGATAAATTGTGCATCACCAGTAAAAACTATATTAAGTAACAGTTTACACATGGTGGGGTTTAAGGTAAGCAGAAATGAAGCGGGAACTTAAGGTGCTTAAGTCACGTGGGACACAAGGCCCCCGTGTTTCTAAACCTCATGATGATAAGCTATAGGTCTTAAGATTCAATTATATTGTCTATGACACTTTACTATTTTAAAATCAAACCAAACCATCCCTGACTTCTGCTGCTCCTCCCCGAGTCACACAATTCTTCTGCTTTGGGTGGCTGCTCCTGCATCCTCTCCTCCTCTTCAGAATGCCCCTGGGAACCTAGCTTGCTTTCCTCACTCTCTTGAAATTGCTCTCCTAAAATTCCTAGTGCTCTTATAATCAGCAACAGCCTCTCCTTGGGAAATCCTGTTGTGTTTGGCCTTCTCTACTTTTGGCAATTTTCTTTCCCCTTGGTTTCGGTTGTACCTTCTTTTCTTCTCTTACTTTTTAACTACCTCTTTCTAGGCTGGCTCCGCCCCTTCTCCGTCTCCCTTTGATGTGATGTTCCTTGGGGGTTTGGTGTTTGGCTCTTTTATTCACTCTACATGCTTGCTCCTGGTGTTGACTTTGTCCACTTTTATGGCTCCAACTAAAACTGTGATTCTAGGTCAAGCCTCACTCTTGAGTTCTAACTTCCTCCTGTAAATCTCCACTTGAGTGCCTCCCACTCATTTGAGTGTCCCCTAAGTACTTCTCTTTACCAAAATGTGTTTCCCCTCTTGCTTTCTCAACTTTAGCTCATGATACTGCCATGTATCCAATCGCCCAGCCAAAAATCTCAGCACATCCTTGCCCCCTTTTTTCCCCCAATTCCTCACTATCAGTGGATCACTAAACTCAGTAGTTTCCCTTCTAAAATGTCTCCTCTAAGTTCCCCTCTCCCCTGACACTGCAATTACTTTATGAATATGAGCATCAACTCTGTAATAGCTTCCTAATTGATTTTTCTTCTTGTCTCCTCATCCTTACATATAATCCTTTAACTATAGCCTGACTTATAGTTTAAAAATACAGATCTGAGGATTTCATTCTCACATCTTAAATCTTTTCATAGTGTCCAGTTGATTTCAAAATAAAATGAAATCTTAAGAAGGTCTTCAGGGACCTTCGTATCTGGTCCTAACCTTACACTACTATCTTCACCCCATACCATTGACCAGAAGAAAGCCTTTGATAAGTCCCGGGTACTTGATTATTTTATGTACTTTTCTGCTTCTATGTCTTTTGCTTATCTTCCAGCCTTTTCTTTGTGAAACTCGATTAATTTTTTAATACCTAGCAAAGTCAACTCTAAATTCCTCAGGAGTAATTAATTAAATACACCTGTTTTTGTGCTCGCAAAGTCCTTTATTCATATAAAAACAAGATTTCTTACACTATATTTTATTTTATGGTATATATCCTTTTCTCTTATTAGATCATAAGAAACTTGAGAAAAGGAAAAGTATCATTCACTTTTTTTTTCCTCTCTAGTACCTGGATCCGTGCTTGGTGCATGGAGGGTGCTTACTAGATATTTACGAATCAAATACATATATATGTGTACACATACACAAACACACACGCATACATATATATCCTTAGAATAGACTGTTTTTCCAACAGGGATATATTTTTCTTCCATGTGAATCTTCTCCTTTTCTACTCACTTGTCCTTTGAAACTCTCAGATATGTTATAAAAGCCAATCATAATCAGATGATTAAGATTATACATTAACTCTGAAACCAGGCCTATATCTCCTTACAAATATATATTCTAAAACACGTATATAATTATATATATGTACATATTTTTTAAAAACGTTTTATTCCATTTATGAGCTACTAGCTCTTGCAGAAGCCAAGTCTCTGAAAGTTAAATTGGGGAGGAATTTGTAATCAGAAAACAATGTTTACCTAATTTTAGCTATAAGAAAAAAGGGAATGATTGAGGGAGTTGTTACAAACAAAACAAAACAAAAATGAGTAGTAAGTGTGTAAGGACATCTGGAAAAAGCAAAGACTATAGGAAAATTCTGCAAAGAAAAATATGTTTGGTTGTCATTGAGACAGCACGATTGATTGGTATGGGGAACTCTAAGCGGAGAAGGTTGGGAATCGAAGGCTATGACTGCAGACTAGGAAGTTAGGATGAGTTCCTAAAAGAAGAGCAAGGGCTTAGTGGGAATAATACCAGATTATTTGCCAAGTGACTAATGACTAGTTGCTCAAAGATACAATTTTTAAAATTTCTGAAGAATCCACAATTTATTTTTGAAACTGTTCATGTTGTTGAAATATGTTTTACAAAGCATGTTTCAGGTAGAAAAGAGGGCCTGGCTTCTTGAAAAGCAAAACAAAAATAGAAGCAGGTTTGTAATGAGGTGTGATTCTGTTTTTGAAATTAATAGCAGGTTTTAAACAGTTAAGTCTAATTAGATCTTGTAACACTTCTGAGTTTCAAAGGGGAGGGGGCTAGAGAAAGAGAAGATTCACATCAAAGGAAAAAAATTCTCTATGTTTGGAATGGCCAGATCTATTCTGGGGCAAATTTTTCCCTCCAAGTACTTCCTTGGATTGGTGGACTCCTTTTGGCATGAAGCCACATAGAGAAGAAAGGAGTTTCTGGTCATTTAAAGAACTAGGAGGGGCCAGGTACAGTGGCTCATGCCTATAGTCCCAGCACTTTAGGAGGCTGAGGCAGGAGGATCTCTTAAAGCCAGGAATTTGAGGCCAGCCTGGGCAACATAGCGAGGCCCCATCTCTACAAAAAAATTAGCTGGGTGTGGTGGTGTGTGCCTGTAGTACTACCTACTCAGGAAGCTGAGGTGGGAGGATCACTCGAGCACAGGAGTTCAAGGCTGCAGTGAGCTACGATTGTGCCACTGCACTCCAGCCTGGGCGATAGAGTGAGAACTTGTCTCTTAAAAAACAAAACAAAACAAAAAACAGAAGGAAAAAGAAAGAGGAGGGAAACAGAGTGAGCAGGAGCAGGAGCAGCAGAAGTCACTTTGAGAGTGACTGGGAATTCTAAGAAGGCAACTCATCATGGTCTCTCCAGAAAGTTGTATGTAGGTAGTTTGAAGACTTAATACTAAAGCCCTGAGAAAATCACCTATAAGCCTGCTCTAAATCCCTGAAGGTCTGGAGTCATGTATATGAACTTTAAAACCATATAAGAATTATAATTTTTAAGATAAAGATCAGAGAAACTGTTTCTACTTAGGTCTGGGAAATAGAAGCAGGGTTTGATCATGCAATGGCTCAGAGCAGTTGAAATTAGCACGAAAGGTACCAGACAAAACCGAGGTGTTAGTATTCCTCAAAATTTGGCTGTGGCTCAAAATGTGATTCACTATATTTATATCAAATAACTACGAATACTTTAAATGGGATTCTTTGTTATTTTAACAAATATTTAATTTTTATCTAAGTTTCAGAAATGTAGTCATTTCTCCAGGAAAATTCTAGCTGAAACACCACCATTACTTGATGGCAGCTATATAAACTACAGGCCAAAGCTTAAGAAGAAAAAGAGCTCCTGAAGTCTGGCCCTGTCACCCTCAAGTCTATAATGTTAAGGGAAATGTCACAGAATCAGTGACAAGAGTGGACAATTCGTGACTTAAAGTGTTAGGGTACACAAGTAGAGAGCATAGTCTAAAGCTTAGGTGAATTTGGAGGCTTATGGCGTGGACTATGTGATTCATACCTGCTTTAGCCGATAACACCCTTAAGTTTCAGGCCAGCTTTTTGAGAGGTGAAGAGTATGCAAAAGTAAAGGCATAAAGAAAAAAAAAACCACTACAGCAATGTCTAATTAATTTCTATTCAATTGATTGTTTAAAAAAGCACAAAACTTGCTATTCTGAAGATTCTCCCTAAAATCTCAAATGCCTTGAAGCCCAGAGTTGTTTTATCCTATTCACACATCAGGAGTGTATTATAAAAGCTGTATTCTGTCCTTTTGCCCGGACCTCACTAGAATCCTCTGCTTAGCCTCCTCAGTCACTGGACCTCGGACCCATTGCTTATGCTGTTTTCTCCCTTGGTATACTTTCCTCTTCTCAAAAAACTTCTACCCTTTAGTTCAAACAGGACTCGTTCAAAGTCCCTTCCTTTCTGTAGCTTTCTTGGGCTTCCTAAGGGAAGCATCCTTGCCAGCTTTCCCATAGCAATTTTGATATATGTCCAACATTGCACTTGCTTTATTGTTTTGTATTTTTTTTAAGAGATCTGTCTCTGTAATCTATAAGCTCGTTAAGGGCAGAGTCCATGTCTGATTAATACCACTTTTTAAAACACCTTGCACAGTGTAGGTGGCTCAGTAAATGTTGGGTGAATCGAATATTTGATTCTTGACTTTGGAATGCTTAACGTCTGAAGCGGATAGGAATTTGACGCTGGTACATAGAGCAGAAGAAAACTGTGTCAGAATTGAGAAAAATAGAGTAAAAAAGAGAGCGGAAGTTGCTTGTGCTGCTCAGTTAGTGGTTGAGATGGAATTAATTCCTGGCCTCCCGATTCCCAGCATCCTGGACTCTTCACTTGTCCATACAGCCTCCCAGAAACCAAAATACTAAAAGTGTATTTCCTATTCCCTATCAGCTCTTCGATGGAACCAAAACAGCATTCTTACTGGCCACACTCACCCTGGCGCCTTAGCTAATGAACGGAATTTGGCTAGACTGCCCAGCCCAGCACCAGAGCATTATGAAATCTTCCCCTGATCCATCTAATTGTGCAGTTGCTAACCTTTCAGGCCAAGCACAGCACAAGAGGAAGAGAGAGGGAGAGAAGGATGTGCTGAGAAGCCCAGACAGAGATCAAACACAGTCATTTCTAGAGATGAGAAGATGTGTGTTGCTGTAGTATGAACCCGCTCAACACTTGTGGGTTTTAAATCAGGAACTGACATGAAAACTCTGGATCTGGGAATTCTGTTTAGCTCTGGCAAAATACGAGGTTGGACTGCTTGCATTTTTTATTTTAAATTCCCTTGGTAGTCTTACGAGCAGGGCACGCATTACTTTCAAACAAGAATCTTTATTGTTTCCATAGCACACAGTCATCCAGTTAATTAGAAAAACATTTTTTTCCCAAATTAAATTTCCCTAGGAAAACAATGATTTAAATTAAGGGCAAAAGGCTTTTTTTTTTTTTTTCTTTTTTTTATTTTGACACTAGAAAAGCATTCTTGCACCCACTACTTGTAGAAGATTAAAAGCAAAGTTGGAATCGGAAGGCTATATTCATTTATTTATTGTCAGATTCTGTGATCCATAAAAAGATGTGCCTATTTGCATAAATTGTGCACTCTCTTAGTTTTACTTATCATATGTTGGAACTACAGACAGATACAGGTAGGGAGCAGAGATGTCTAAATGTTCAGGTTTTTGAAAAGTTCATAAGCACTACAAGTAACCACAGAAAAGGTCTCCTCTACAGTCTCAACCATTTGCTTCTTAATTGCCTTTCTAATAGTTATTATTTCATGGCTCTTACCTACATTTATTATTTTTCTAGACACCCTTGAATTTCTAAATTACTATTATTTTTATTATTCTTACTACTACTAGTAGTCCCCCTCTTTTCATGCCCAACATGAAATGTTTGTTGAATAAATACCAGTCTTCTAGAAGCCCAGCTGTTGCCAGCTTAGTGTCTCTAGTGAGATTGATGGAGCTTCAAATTTCATGTATTTCTTTGGACACTTAACCAGGAGTGCCTTCAAACAAAACTTCCTTTAGTAATTTCTGCAGTTTTGGGATGAGACAGTCTGAATAATCTGCACTAGTGGAGGTATTGGAAGGATAAAGAATCCCCAAACCCCAGATCATACAGACATCATTGTTTTCTTTATCTTAGGGAGATATTACAAGATATCTTTCTTTAGTAGATTCACTTACTAGTTTTCCTAGAATGTTAAAGCAAGAGTTGGGAAGGCTCAGATTGATCACGAAATACGGAGTGCAAAATCCATTCATCATATCACATCTAAGATGAGTTGGGGTGATAGAGTGACTTCTAGCAGCACAAATAGGGAGTTGGAGGAAGTCAGAGCTTGCCCCAGATCCACTTTTAGATGTGAAAAATGAAGTGGGGTGCTAAAGATGACCCATATAGTGAAAGAGCTGATTGTTAAAATTTTAGGAATTTTGTAAGTATAGTCATCACTAAAAATTAAATTATATAAATGTGAAGTCAAGTTATATCAAAAACAAAGACAGCAAATACTCAAGACTCATGACTCCCCATTTCGCTGCATTTTACTATTATTTATAGTCTTGTGGTTGCTGAAATCTTCTTGTGTCTGTATGATAGAAATAGCACATAATGGAGTATGGCCACATATCTCCCAATCTGTGTTCAGTGACATCACACTGGGAGCTTGAAATTGGCTGTGGTGGGAATATTTACACCACAGAAATCAGCAGATGCTATATATTAGGGTTTGATGTATTATTCTGTGGACTGTCTAGGCCAGGTAGCAGCAAACTACAGTTCTGTAAGCCATGTCCTACCAGAGGCTGGCTTTTTACGGCTCAGGAGCTCAGGAGGGTTTGGGTTTTTACATTTTTTAAAAAATTTCAAAATATTACAGGGGTACAAACACTTTGATTACATATGTTGCCTTTGCACAGCCCAGGTCAGAGCTACAAGCATGCTCATCCCTCAGACAGCGAGCACTGCACCTGTTAGGTGTGAATTTACTCATCCCTGTCTCCCCCCTCCCACTTGCCTGACGCCCGATGAATGTTACTTCCATATGTGCACATAAGTGTTGATCAATGAGTTCCAATTTAATGGTGAGTACACGTGGTGCTTGTTTTTCCATTCTTGTGATACTTCACTTAGAAGAATGGGCTCCAGCTCCATCCAGGATAATACAAGAGGTGCTAGATCACCATTGTTTTTTGTGGCTGAGTAGAACTCCATGGTATACATATACCACATTTTATTAATCCGCTCATGTATTGATAGACACTTGGGTTGTTTCCACATGTATTGATAGACACTTGGGTTGTTTCCACATCTTTGCAATTATAAATTTTGCTGCTATAAACATTCAAGTGCAGACGTTTTTAGATTTTTAAAGGATTGTTTTAAAAAAAACCCAACAAAACAGAAACATACAAAGAAGAATATGTGACAGAGACCTTATGTGGCCCACAAAGCCTAATATATTTACTCTCTAATGTCTTACAAATTTGCTGACCACTGGCCTAAGAAAGGGATGGAGAAAATGTTAATAATGTAGATTAATGTTAAAAATTTCTGTGGCCGTGGGGGGGGAAGGGCAACATATGTAACGTAAACATCTGTACCCCCATAATATGCTGAAATAAAAAAAAAATTTCTGTGGCCGTTACATTGTAAATTACACAATAAATTGAGGAAATATTCTTCTAATACTTGAAAACTATTATTTGATTCAACAAAGAAGTTGCTTATGTCATTGATGAATGAATGAAGTTCCAACATAGGTCTCTGTTGCTTTTTTAAAAATTTCCTTAAAATAAATGACAATATTAACAAACATTTGCATGGAAACTGCACTTGTCTATTAATTGCAGCTATCAATTGGCTACAGATTCAAGAGTTCAATAACAATAGAAGCATTTGGAAGAATCAATAGGTCAAAAGGAATTTTCAATAAAGAGTATTGTACATTTTATTATTATTTATAAATTATGTGCTATATATACTTTCTATCAGTAAAATTGATAATAGACATACACATATATGTGTGTATATATATACATATATATATATATATATATATATATATATTCCCCCCGCCCCTGAGAGACAATCGTTAGGCATTTACCATCACACCACTGGATAAATGCTGGGTGATTGCTCAGACAGACTCTGGAAGGTGAGTGTATTCTGACCAGCAGTGTACAGTGTCTGAGATGTGTAAATTTCTCAGGCATAATTTAGGAAACATTCTGATATCAGGAGTCAAGAATGCGATACTTAAACCCCTTTAGGAGGCAGAGTGGCACAGTGAGGGGATCTGGGCAGAGGGTCAGTTACCAAGCAGTCACCACCTGAGAGGTCTGCACAGTGGCCAGGCCCCAGGCCCTGGGCAACACAGGGGCCGAGGTTTCCTGTATTGGTTCTTCCTGCCTAAGCCAGCGCTGGCCCAGAAATTGGCAAAGAACAACAAGCTGCAGGGTGGGCATCTGTGGGCTTGACTGCCATCCTCACCAGGATGGCAGAGTCAGGGGCTGACAAACAGAAACCTGAATGTTGATTGTATTGTGCAGCAAAACATACCAGGCCAACGCTCCTGAAAGTGTGAAAGAGCTCCTCACCTAAACAAGACTATCTGTCCTTCATTATTATTATTTTACTCTTAAGTATAGTAATATTTTATTATACACTATTATTATATTTTATTTCCTGATTACCTGGGCTTTGCGAATGGGAGCTTTTAGGACACTGGACTGAAAGTAGGCACATAGGTCACTGATACAGAAAAACTCCTCCACTTTTTTTTTTCCCCTTGGAATACTGCCATATCCTTGAACTGTAAGATGTCCAGATAGATTGTCACTTGTTTAGACTATTTTGTTTTTAGGAGAAACTCTCCAGATAACTTTTGTTCATTAAAAAAGAAGAAGCTTTTAAAAGCCGGTAATGGATATAGCTGAACAACAGCAAGGACTCAAACCCCAGTGACAATTATAGATAGCAGACTGGGGCTGCTGCCTCCCCACGCCTCCCTCCACAAAAGGCAGCATCTGATACCACTTCCCAGGGGGAAGCGTTCTGCAGAAGTTTCCTGGGATTCCTAGATTTTTGTTTTGTTTTGTTTTCAGCAGCAAGATACCCTTGTTGCCTGCAGGGAGAAAGCTCTGGCAAGCTATTTTTACATTTCTAAAGGATACAAAGCAAAGAGAGCACAGCATCAGCTGTCTGATTTAAACATACAAGGACCAAGAGATGCGGCCAATTCACAGCTTTCTGAATCCTGTTGGACACTCATGGAATTAAAATAACTATTTCTTGGACACTCATGGAATTAATATAACTAGCCACAGGCGCAAAAGCAAAAACATTCCAAGTTTCCTGCCAAATGATGATCCTTTATTTAGAGAGAGGCACTATATTTGGCTTTTTTCTTTCATTCACCTATGGCATCCATTTAATAGGTCCTATTTTTCTCTTTATTATAACTTCAAGTAACTAATTAAACTCCTTGAGAACAGGATCCATGCCACATTGATCTTTGGACACCCACACTCACTTTTTCTTGTAGAAGTATGGCATTGGGGTTCACATTGAGTAGGTTTGACTAATGTGTGGGCATTGATAGTTGGGGGCAATCTTCATACTTCCAGTTTGCTCCCCATGAGCTACAAAATAAGGACTCTTCTGCCGAGCATTCAACCTAATTTCTTTTTTTAAATTTTTATTTATTTTTCATTTTTAATTATTAGGGGTACATAATAGTTGTATTATATATTCTAATAGGGTACATGTGATGTTTTGATACAGGCATACAATGTGAATTAATCAAATTAGGGTAATTGGGGTCTTCATTGCTTTAGGCATTTAACGTTTCTTTGTGTTAGGAAAATTCCAATTCCACTCTTTCAGTTATTTTAAAGTATACCCTAACTTATTGTTAACTGTAGTCACTTTGTTGTGCTATCAAATACTGTTGATTCTATCTAAGTATATTTTTGTACCCATTAACCATCCCCATGTTATCCACACGCCCCCTCTTCTCAGCATCTGGTAACTGCCATTCTATTCTCTGTCTCCATGAGATCAATTGTTTTTAATATTTATCTCCCACATATGGGTGAGAACATGTGAGATTTGTCTTTCTGTGCTTGGCTCCTTTCACTTAACATAATGTTCTCCAGTTCCATCCATGTTGTTTCAAATAGCAGGATTTCATTCTTTTTTATGGCTATGTAATATTCCACTCTGTATATGTTATTACAATTTCTTATCCATTCATTGACTGATGAACGCTTAGACTGATTCCAAATCTTGGCTATTGTGAATAGTGCTGCAATGAACATGGGAGTGCAGATATCTTTTTGATATACTGAATCCCCCTCATTTGGATATATACCCAGCAGTGAGATTGCTGGGTCACATGGTAGTTCTATTTTTAGTTTTTTGAGGAACCTCCATACTGTTTTCTACAGTGGTTGCACTAATTTACATTCCCACTAACAGTGTGCTAGGGGTTTCCCCTTTCTCCACATCCTTGCCAGCGTTCATTATTGCCTGTCTTTTTGATAAAAGCTATTTTAACTGGGGTGAGATGATATCTCACGGTAGTTTTGATTTGCATTTCTCTGATGACTGATGATGTTGAGCATTTTTCACATACCTCTTGGCCATTTGTATGTCTTCTTTTGAGAAATATCTATTCAGATTCTTTGCCAATTTTTATTTTATTTATTTATTTATTTTTTGAGACAGAGTCTTTCTCTGTTGCCCTGGCTAGAGTGCTGTGGCATCAGCCTAGCTCATAGCAACCTCAAATTTCTGGGCTTAAGCGATCTTCCTTCCTCAGCCTCCCGAGGAGCTGGGACTACAGCATGCACCACCGTGCCCAGCTAATTTTTTCTATATATATTTTTAATTGTCCGGCTAATTTCTTTCTATTTTTAGTGGAGACGGGGTCTCACTCTTGCTCAGGCTGATCTTGAACTCCTGACCTTGAGTGATCCTCTCGCCTCGGCCTCCCAGAGTGCTAGGATTACAGGCATGAGCCGCCACACCCAGCCTCTTTGCCAGTTTCTAAATTGGATTATTTCATTTTTTCCCTGTTGAGTTCTTGGAGCTCCTTATATATTCTAGTTATTAATCCTTTGTTAGATGGGTAGTTTGCAATTATTTTCTCCCATTCTGTGGGTTATCTCTTCACTTTGTTAATTGTTTCCTTTGCTGTGCAGAAGCTTTTTAGCTTGATGTGATCCTATTTGTCCAAGTTTGTTTTGGTTGCCTGTGCTTTGGGGGTATCACTCCAGAAGTCCTTGCCCAAACTAATGGCATTGAAGCATTTTCCCAATGTTTTCCTGTAGTAGTTTCATAGTTTTAAGTTTTAGATTTAAGTCTTTAATCCATTTTGCTTTGATTTTTGTATATGGTGAGAGGTAAGGGTCTAGTTTCATTCTTTTGCATATGGATATCCAGTTTTCCTAGCACCATTTATTGAAGAGCTTATCCTTTCCCCACTGTATGTTCTTAGCACCTTTGTCAAGGATAAGTTCATTATAGACGTGTGGGTTTATTTCTGGGTTGTGTATTCTGTTCTATTGGTCTGTGTGTCTGTTTATGTGCCAGTGCCGTGCTGTTTTGGTTACTATAGCTCTGTAATATAATTTGAATTTATGTAATGCGATTCCTCCAGTTTTGTTCTTTTTGCTCAAGATGGCTTTGGCTATTCTGGGTCTTTTGTGTTTCCATGTAAATTTTAGGATTATTTTTTCTATTTTTGTGAAGAATGTCTTTGGTATTTTGAAGGGGATTGCATTTAATCTGTAGATTGCTTTGGGTAGTATGGACATTTCAACGATACTGATTTTTCCAATTCATGAGCATGGAATATCTTTCCCTTTTTTGGTGTCATCTTCAATTTCTTTAATCAGTGTTTTATAGTTTTCATTATAGAGATCTTTCACTTCTTTGGTTAAGTTTATTCCTAGGTATTTTATTTTATTTGTAGCTATCGTAAATGGGATTACCTTCTTGTTTTCTTTTTCAGATTGTTTACTGTTGGCATATAGAAACACTACTGATTTTTGTACATTGATTTTGTATCCTGCAACCTTACAGAATTTGTTTATCAGTTCTAATAGTTTTTGGATGAAGTCTTTAGTTTTCTCTAGATATAAGATCATATCATCTGCAAACAAGGATAATTTGACTTCTTCCTTTCCAGTTTGGGTGGCCTTTATTTCTTCCTCTTGTCTGATTGCTCTAGCTAGAACTTCAAGTACTATGTTGAATAACAGTGATGAAAATGGGCATCCTTGTCTTGTTCCAGATCTTAGAGGAAAGGCTTTCATATTTTCCCCATTTGGTATGATACTAATTGTGGGTCAGGCATATATGGCTTTTATTGTGTTGAGGTAAGTTCCTTTTATACCCAATTTTTAGAGAGTTTTTATCATGCAGGAATGTTGAATTTTATTGAATGGTTTTTCAGCATCTGTTGAAATGATCATATGATTTTTGTTTTTCCTTCTGTTGATATGATATATTACATTGATTTGTGTATGTTGAACCATCCTTGCATCTCTGGGATGAATCCCACTTGATCATGATGAATAATTTTCCTCATGTATTGTTTCATTTGGTTTCCTAGTATTTTCTTGAAGATTTTTGCACCTATGTTCGTCAGAGATGCTGGCCTATAGTTTTTCTTTTTTTTGTTGTGTCTTTATCTGGTTGTGGTAGCAGAGTCATATAGGCCTCATAGAATGAGTTTGGGAATATCCTCTCTTCCTCAATTTTTTTTTGGTATAGTTTAAGTAAGATTGGTATTAGTTCTTCTTTGAATGGTTGGTAGAATTTAGCAGTGAAGCCATTGGGTCCTGGGCTTTTCTTTGATGGGAGACTTTTTATTATTGCTTCTATCTTGTTACTTGTTACTGGTTTATTCAAGCCTTGGATTTCTTCCTGGTTCAATCTTGGTAGATTGCATGTATCTAGGAATTTATACATTTCTTCTAGATTTTCCAGTTTATTGGCATATAGCCAATGAGCTAAGAATGGTTTTTATATTGAAGAAAAACCAAAATACTTCATATTATGTGAAAATCATATGAAATTCGTTTCAATGGCCATGAACAAAATTTTATTAGAACACAACCCCACTCATTTGCTTACATATTGTCTTAATGGTAGAAATGAATAGTTGCCATAGAGACCATATGACCTACAAAGCCTATATTTACTATCTGACCCTTTATGGAAAAAATTTGCCAACGCCTGGCCTGCAAGGAGTCATGATCTGCCCCTGCCTGCTTCTTTGAAATCCCATCTACTACCGTTCTATCCATTTTGCTTCATCTGTACTTTCTGTTTCTTAAACTTACCAACCTGTTTCTACCAAGCTTATTCCTGCTTCTCACTCTAACACATTATTTTATTTTATTTAGCACTTACTATCTGAAATTGTCTTCTTTACTTATTAATTTACATGTTAACATAAGAAAACATGAGCTCCACTGACTCGTTTGCTTTTTTCCCCACTGTATCCCCAGCTGTACGCCCAGGACCTACAAAACAATCTGCACATTGTAGGCATTCAAAACATTTGTGTTAAATGAATATTTTATCTTCCCTCTAAGTTCTTCAGGGCAGATGCTGTGTCTGACTCACTTTTGTATCCCTCATAGTGGCCAACATAGTGCCTTATTTAAAGTAATAGTTCCAAATATAGCTGTTAAATGAACAAAATGACGGTCATGTCTCCTTCCTCTTGGGACAAAGTAAAAAAACACCTGTTGTCAGCTGGATCGCAAAAACCTGTAACATGCGCAGCATCTTTTTCACTTCATCTACACTTGAGAGCATGCTCTAAGAGGGGCCGTGGATTCCAGCATAGTCCTCAGAGAACAGTGGGTATGGGGACACCAAGTGTCCCAAGGAAGGGCATTTCTAGTTAATTCAGAGTTAGGCCAGGTGTTTTCTGATAATGGAGAAGAGGCATTGACAAAGGGTGGGCTGTCAGTTTTTCTAAGAAAATTGCTCCAATTATTTTTAAAAGGTTGTAGACTACCTTTTAAAATATAGAAGGTGCATAATGTCACAAAAAATGAAAGATAAAAAGAAAATAGCCTACTCTGAGCACTCCCGGTTCTGAATAATGTTCGTGTCTTTTGTCGCCTGTTTCTCCCCACTCTGGCTAGAGAAATAAACAAAACAGAATGGTTTATAGGAGGCTAATACTTAGTGATCTTTGGAGGATGCTGGAGAACTTCTGTCAATATTGGGACGTTGTGCTTTGTTGGTAAATATTTCACTTAACCCTCCTAACAATCCTATATGGTGGGTAATATTTTCCTCATTTTACAGATGAGGAAACTAAGACTCAAAACTTTTAAATAACTAACTTGAGTCCACATAACCCATCAATGCAGAGTCTGGGTTTGAACCCTTATCTGTTTTGTCTACCTTCTATGTCCATACAGGGAGAAATTGATAAGTGGATTAACAGTCATTTTGAGGTTTTTGCGGCTACGAGGCTCTGCCGTACTACACAAAGTCTTTGTGATACTGGACTTATGCTGAGTGAACCTAACACAGGAGCTCCTGATTGGCGGCTCTGTCTCCTTTCCTTAAGGCCCAGGATTGTCTCCTGATACTGTGATTTCCTTGTTACGGTTTTAAGAGGGAGGGAGGGTGGGGGCAGTGACCACTGGGCGGGACAGGGGATTGTACTAGTGCTGGGGGCCTGCGAGCCTCATAAAGATGTTATATATTTTCATGACAGCTACATGTGACAATGGTGGACAAGATAAGTACTATTTTTTTTTTTTTTTTAAATAAACAGCGAAGTAAACAGTCACAGAAGACTCATGTACATTGCTGGCCCATAAGTCGAGCTTGGTGCATGTTATGTAACCTTCTTGGTGCCAAGTCTTCCTCCTCCTCCCTCCTTCCAACAGCCTAATCTGAGCACTCCCAGTTCTGAATAAGGCTCGTAATTTTTTGTCACTTGTTTCTCTGTCCTCTGGCTAGAAATATGTAAGCTGAGTTGAGGTGATAGGATAGGGCACCTGGGAACAAAACAACTCCAAAGAAGAGCAGGTCCCCAGGATCCAAGAGAACTTGGAGGGGGATAAAAATAAATAAATAAAAAAGAAAGAAAGAATCAGACCACCTTGGGAGCAGCCAGCCCCAGTCTTCTTCCCTCTGTGTCTCACTAAAGGGAATGTGATGTTTGGGGCTCTTCTCTTCTATATTTGTTTTCACATTCTACTGTAAATTACTCAACAAGGTGCCTTATTGATCCTGAAAAATCCAATCTTCAGATTTTCCCATCAAGGCAAGAAGATGCCTTCCATAGCTTCCTAGGGAAACAGAGAGTCTTGTCCTTCACTGCTAGGCTCACCTTCTGCTTTTGGGTGGGTGATCAGACTGGCTGATGTCCAGGCACAAATCTCAATATGTTCACATGGGGGTTCTCTTCTTGGTCTCAAATAGGCTTCAGTGGATCAATGAAAACTCTTCATGTTGTGCGTAACATATGTATATATTTTTTCAGGTCCCTATGAAAGGTTAAACATCTCAATAACACTGTGCAATCTCAATATCTCAAGATACAACAGCAAGGGTTATTTGAAGGATCTAATTGCTTTTCTTGGGGCAGTGCTGTAGTTATCTCTATTTTGTTTGTTGCCTTTGGTTTTTGCATTTCTACTTATATACGATATCTCTAAATTTTCAACATTCACTAAATACAGTTGAAACAGTAGCTTGGACCTAGAACTTATAATGTTGAATATCTTCCAGCTCATCTGTTTAACTGGCAGATTGACTTATGTATGCCTTTTATCTTGGTCTATGGCAGCAAGTGGCACATAGTAGGTGCCCAGTAAAGATGTCTTAAATGAATGAATGAATGCAGTAGTTCAATTAAGGAAGAAGACTTTGCACATTCACAATCAAAAAGGAAGAACAAGACTGTTATTTTGCAAACATTCAAAAGATACCACCCACTGGGGTGGTGGGGGTGGGTAGAGGAAAGGAACTCTTAAGATTTTGAAAAGTTTTGTCTATTCTGATATAACCAAGGTGGGACAGGAAAGTCATTGGCCATAATTAAATGTCAGGAGTAGGGTACCTGGCCCATAAGCAGTGGGGAAGAGAATTATGTGGACTTATTGGATGGAAATACATGTAATAGTTTCTAGATAAATAAACATAATTGAATGTATTGAATTTTTTATCTATTGGTCCAATATTCAATACCAAACTAACTGTTGGCACATTTGGGCTAAGAAATCAAATCCAATTTTAAATCTAGTGCTGATTGGCTGATTGATTTATCTGACTTTAGCTGATGTTCTACTGGGGACCAGACACTGGTGCTGGGATATAAATGTGAAGTGCTGGGATATAAATACGAATAAAGCCCAATTCTTATCCTCAAGACAATTACAGTCCAATGGTGGAGGGGGACAGATAAGTCAATGAAAGATTATAATACAATGTGATATGTGCTATGATAGAAGCAGGCTCAGGGTCGGGTCACCCTAAACAGTCTGGGGAGGCTGTGGTTGGGGATAACTTTCTGGATAGTTGACTCCTAGAAGTCCTGAAGGATGTGTAGTTCTGCCAAGGGAAGAGAGTGGCTAAAGGCATTGCAGGTAGATGTTGCTGTGTGTGCAAAGACACAGAACCGTGGTGTGGTCAGGGAATTGCAAGGCAATTACAGAGAGCAGGAGAAGAAGTAAGGTGAAATGGAAAGGTGATTTTAACCTGAGATAAGATGGGGCAGGGGAACAGGAACTCAGTGTCATGCTAAGAAGTGTCAACATTATTTGAAGGTATTTTGAAGCTATTGAAAGATCAGGCCATTATACGATCAGATTTGCATTATAGGAAGGTTACTCTTATAGCTTGTGGGAGAAAAATTGGAGAGAGGCAAGGCTGTAGGCAGGGAGGCCAGAAAGACATTGGTGCCATGGTCTATGTGAGAAATGATACCGGCTCAGTGTCAGCGTTATCTCGACCTTTGTGAGGAGGAGGAAACTGCCTGACTTCCTGTTACCACCCAAACGGTGTTTCCTATTCATTGAGGCATCTGTGAGCCAAATTTTTATGTAAACCCAAATATTTGGCATCGCAAGCTCTCATAGGAATGGTGAATACTGTAGTTCAACTACTTTCTTTCTTTCTTTTTTTTTTTTTAATAAAAACTAAGAGCTATTAGCAACAGTGTATACTTAAAAATTTCCAAATCAAATATCGTGGTCATATCAAAAACCATGCTCTCTCTCCAGGTGTATGTAAATGGCTTCAGCTTTACTCAAAGTTCAATTGCAAACAGTAATAAAAACATTGACATCTCATTGCTCATTTAATATTTATGTAGCTGTCGCCATCTCAATTTTACACATTCGAAACCTCAGAGTTTGTTGGATTTGAGGTGAGCTAAAATCCCCTTTGACAGTAGGTTTTTTGGGGGATGCTTTCATCCTTAAATAACTTTCAAAACAACACTCAGATAGTGGCAAGAGATCAAAGAAAAGCAATGTTACCACGGGGGCTGCTGAAACTGTTATTTCCCCCACAAAAATTTTCCCTTTGCGGAGAATAAAGTAGATCAGCCTTATTAGGGATTGGAGCAAACACTCCTTTAGGCAAAAGCAGACCCAAGCCCTGTTGATGTGCATTCATACTGTGGTTCCTTTGGGAGGAATCCAGGAGAGAGAAATGGGGCAAGAAGTAACCAAGGAAGGAAGACTGGGGCTGATAATTGTCTACTTCTCATTATGGAAGTAACATCTTACAGGTCTGTAACATTTTTAGTTTGCAACGCCTTCTTCCACATTTTTCTCCTTTGATTTTCACAACAACCTCATTATGCATTTTTCTCATGTTAGTGGTGAGGTCACAGGCTCTGCCAGACCGAGTGTGCTGTCCAAGGCCACACACTGGGAATGAATGGGAGGGCCATATTTCGAACCCAGTTCTGTCTGGGCTTGAAATCCAGTGCCTCTTTCCCACACAGTTTAGTGAAACTTCAGCATGTACTCAAAGGCAAGGAAAACAGTAGCTGTAGAGAAGGAATCACAGAGGTACACAGGTATTTAAGTTTTCATTTTGAGAAAGTCTGAGGGAAGGTACAGGTCTGTGGGACAGCTCAGTCACATAATAAAGGGTAGGGCCTTACGCCTTGAAACCCCAAGGGGCTCACCCCTTAGTGCACCCCCCCGCTTCCCTGTAGGGCCTTGGAAAAACCTGTAGCATTCTGATTTATAAGCGTTGTGATACTAATTCCTTCCAGTGCAAAACTCTGAGACTAAATTCTCCTTATTACTCAGGTTTTTCACCTTCAATAATAGTAATTACTACGTTTTAGTGACACTTTCCAGTTTAAAAACACCTACAGGTACTCACATTTCTACCCATAAAGCCAATACATTTCTGAGCATCCGTAAGATTGGAAAGCACAGTGCTGGGTGACAAGGATGTAAACATGAGTAAGACACTATCTTTGCCCTAGAAGGACTCAGCACAGCAGGCGCATAGATAATGATACAGACGGCGACAGTAAAATGTGATGCTCCATGCGCACCACCCGAAGGATGGACATATTAGAAACTCGGACTTAGGGCGGGGGGGCAAGGGCAACATACATAACCTAAACATCTGTACCCCCATAATATGCTGAGATAAAAAAAAAAAGAAAAAAAATGTGATGCTCCATGTAACAGGCATGTGAGCAAAGTGTTGTTGAAGTGCCAAGAACCAAGAAAGTTGGAGCGGGGGCAGGGGCAATGGAATAAGGGAAGGTAACTTTCGCTCTGGGGTTTGAAGACTGAGTAGGGTTTTACCACACAGAGACGGGTATTCTGGGGAGAGAGACTGAGAGTTGAAGGAGTTGAGAATGATCAGATAAAAGAGAAATGTTTTACAGAAGAGGAAAGCAAGATACGGGGGGCTGAGATGAGCTGATATGTGAAAGGCCTTGCATGTGATGGTGAGGGTGGGGTTTTATCTTGTGGGGGAGCCAGCGAAGGTTTATGAGCAGGGGGAACGACACGATCAACTTATGTTTTAGTCTGACAACCAGTGTTGGTGTTACTTTTAAAATGCATAATTTATTCATAAATTATCTGATTAGTATTAGGAGATAAATGGTTTTAAAATTACATATGAACTTGTATAAAAGAAGATTCCATTTTCAGAAGACATTGGAAATATTTTATTTTTCTAGGTGTAACTTAAATCTTACAAGCTCTGCTGTTCTTACTTCTATATTTCAAATCAGAGAGTTGTTTCTGATTTTCAGGGACTTCCTCCACAGCTACTACGGTATCACCATGACTCACCTGTACAACCTCTGACTTTAATTCCTGTTGATGCCACATACCTGTGTGATGCATGGCCCCAGCCTCTACGTTTTCTGTAGAGCCTATGGCCTATAATTTTTGGGGTGGTCTGTCCAACTCCTTCACCACCAACACTGTGTGCAGATAATTTAGATTTCCCATGAAGCTCTGGCATACCTGAGAACAGTGACCTTTCTACACATTTGTCTTTGCTTCAACTCAGTCACCAAGATGCATCTCCTCAGAATGATCACTGGATGGTGTTGACAAAAGCTTGAATCACATCATCCGACTGCAGCTGTGCTGACAGCAGTCTCCAGAGAGCTCTGCTGCAGGGATGAACTGGTGTTTTCACCCTCCTAGGGCAGGACCCAGCACATGGCCTAGCAAACACTAAAGTCCAGACAGAGGCTAAAAAGAGTTACGTTGGTTTGGCTATCCCCTTTAAGGAATGGACTCCCCATTTTTAAATAGAAATTTAAAAAATCTATTGGCATTGGGTCATGGATGAAATTGAGAATTTTGGGCACTCAAATTCATAACCCGATAATTTATTCCAAATCATTTTGAATGGTAAGGATTCACATCAAGATGTTCATCATCCTCATCTGTTTACAAATTTTCTTACTATTTTTGATTTTTTGAAGGCTTAAAATAAAAAAGTAATGGGCATCTTGGTCTCCAAGGTATTGATTTTTGAAAAGCATTTGCAAATGTTGGATTCTGATTATTTAATTATTTAAAAATTTTAGTAGCACACAAACAGTAGAAAGTTGAAGAAATGTGTGTATGGGGGTGGGCAGTTGGGGAAAGGTTTTGGCTAAATGCTGCCTGGGACTGGAGAATAAAGAAATGAAAATGTGTTTATTTTAGTATTTACTGTATCAAAAAATCTGGTATAAAACTGTGTGGTCCAATAAGCCTACCGAAAAC
>NW_012136192.1:1057578-1059706 GCF_000956105.1 Propithecus coquereli
CTGATTTTTCTAAGTGTACTCATCATTTCACCCATTGAGGAATAAAAATACAAATTTGAAAGTAGCAGAACTGACATTTTTCTTTAAAAAAAAAACAATAAGTGACATCACATATGGAAAAAATAGCAATACTATGAAAGTTTTTATTCCTCCTTAGCTTGCTTCCAAGAGGCAACCACTGATATCAGTTCTTGACTCATCTTTCAGATATTTTGCTTGTATATAAAAAGACAGAATATATTCTGAGGAACCAGGGTGATATTATGTTTACTCATGAGTAAAATGAGAGGGTACTTGGCTAATTGGGTTGTTAAATGACAAAATGATATGAGAAATCCTTGATAAACTTTGGAAGGGTCCTCAAATATTAACTGATCAGAGAGTCTTAACCTACAGTTCATGGACCTCTGCAAAACCTAAAGCTTGGTTTCAGAGTGTGAAAGTCCTGAAATTGTAGACAAAATGTATATAATATATGTATTCATGGATTTTTAAATTTGCTTTGTTTTGTGTTTTTCCTGGGCTGACAGAACCATGACAGCAATGAGCTTCTCAAAGGGAAAATGATACCAAAGAGGTTTAGAATCCACATTGTAGAGCCTTGTGTTATTTTCTTGGGATTGTGCCCCATTCATCGAATGGGCATCAAATGAATGAGAGGATGAAGATTGTGAAGCAGTTAATAGTTGTCCTTGGGGCTTTCTGACCCCCTTTTTCTGGGTCCCGCTCTCCCATTGGGCCTTCACGCAGAACCAGCATGTACTTCATCCAGTGCCTACATGCTCTTCCTCACTGAGGCATCCCATTGTCTAAGACTACTGTTTTGCACCATTGTGCCAAGCTCCCACAATTACCTTCCTGCCTTCTCCCATCATCAAAACTCTGAACTCAGCTGTCAAAAAGGAAAGTTAGATTTCCAAATAAAAATTAAAGATGTAAGTAATGATAAATTACTTTACATCAAAGTGTGATTGATGAAGATAACATACGGACATGCCCTGAGACTATTTTCATTTGTGTAATTTAATTAATTATTTATTTGCTTGTTTTCCCAAAAGTATTTTCATTTTAAGAGGGAGTCAGAAGAAGAAATATATGATATTACTTTCTACTACAGAGTTTTCAAGCTTTTTTCCTCTGCTGCACACATAATGGATTATAGGTTCCCATATATGCTGAACTCCCATTGATGTATCCAGGATTATGCACAGTTACCTGCAACCTAAGTATAATTTCACTTATTTTGTATGGAAGACAATATATCAGAATGCAAGTGAGTGAGAGTAATGTTATATGGACAATTCTGAGTTCCTAATAATGTTAAAAAACATAGAAAATATTTTGCCAATTTCGCTTCTCCAACTATAGCATCATCATCATTAGTTAAACTATTTGTTATATACCTCATGGCTGATAATCACAACACTTATGTGGCCCACAGGGACACTGAGACTAGCTACTCAAATAGTAGAGGTTTAATTGTCCTGTTTTGAATGTGAGCTAGAGCTATTTTAAGACAACAGGTTTACTAGTGGCTTCTCAAATTGTATTTATTCATTCCCTCATTCATTTTCCATCTATACAGCCATCTATTTATATTTATTCTAGATTTTGGGGAGAAGTGGAAAAGCATGATATGCAGAGGGAACAGCATGTGCAATGTCATGAAGGAATGAGATTATATGATGAGCTCATCAAGATAAGGTGAGCTGCTCTGGGGTTTTGGCTGTAGACTAATGGTAGGAGATGAAGCTGGAAGGATATGTTGGGGCCAGGTTGTTAAAAGATTGTCTGCATGCAAAGGAGCATGGACTCAGGCAGTCATTGCCACAAAAAGGTGGTTATGCTTAAAGGGAGTCCACATAAAGACCAAAATCAGATTCTCGAATTTATATTTCTTAACATCATGGCCAAGATCATAAAGAGGGAGGTTCAGTGGGCTACTGTCATCCACTGGGGTTTGGCCAACTGCCCGGAGATTCTGAGCTGGTAGTTTGGTTCCCATGATTCACCCAGTTAAAAATGCAGGGACCTACGAGCTGAGATGTGACCCTCTGAAGCTAGCAGAAGTAGCAAGGGCCTAAGAGCTCTCAGCATGTTACTCTAATCTCCCAGAGATCAGAGTTGA
>NW_012136192.1:1060386-1062479 GCF_000956105.1 Propithecus coquereli
TTTCAGAATTAGATCATACAATATGAGTAAAAGATCCATAAGGCCAAATCTTTATCCTCTGATCTTAAAGAACATTGAACCAACACAAGCACATTCTTCAGCTTTGTTAATTCCTTACCAAATAACAAAGAATTTACCACCACAGTGTCAAATAGATTCGACTGTTTAAAGTGAAAGAAAAAAAAATCAGAAAATAAAAGGACATATTATTTAAAAGAGTACCTCTAGAAACCATTTAATAATTATGATCAAATAAATTTACTTGAAAATTGTGGGGAAGTTTTGGCAAACTATTTCTATTGGGTAGTTAGAACTATCCAATTACAAACCACTCAAATAGAGGTTGCAAGAAATTAGATTCCCTCCTCCTGACTAACAAAGCAAACAAAGAATATTCTGATTCAAGGAAACAGTCATGTAGGAAAGATGAAGCCTCTAGGAAGTGCTCATCCTCCTGTGTGGACAAAACTATCTTACGACCTAACATCGTGAAGGAAGAAAAGAACATGGACTTCAGAGAATTCTAGTAGGCTCCCAGTTATAACACACAGTAAAGAAAATGGAAAGTCTGGAGTGATGTCAGCAATAGGATGGAATAGAAAGCTCCTGACTATCCCTCCTCCCACAGACACACTGAGTGAACACCTAACATGGGTCAGTTCTCTCCAGAGAGAGCCAGAATCCAGTTGAAAGACTCCTACACACTGGCTCACTGAGAAAATATCCACATCAAAACAGGCAGAAAAAGTGGAGATACACGTATGCACTAACCCTACCCTGAGCACAGCCTTATACTCAGAAAGGGAACCCCAACTCCCAGCTTCTTCCTAAGGGGCGAGGAGCTTGTACCACACATGTAGTGCCCAACTATACAGTTCCTGCTGGAGGGCTTAGCTCTTAAGTGACTCTGCTTGAGAAACAGCAGGGACAGGGCATCAAAAGATTTCCCTCAAGGACAAAGAACAAAGAGAGGTTTTGAACCACGTAACACTCCCACCTGCTGTAGCCCCTGGGAACAGTTGAGCTTCCACCTTCCCCATGGAAAGGGTTTGGCTGCACGCTTTTCTAGCAGCTCCCTGTGGTTCTGGCATCTAACAAGCCAGTATCTGGGAGCCCGCAAAGCAAACAAAGAATAAACCTCTTCAAGCCTAAACACTCCCTATACTTTCTTCCCCAGCTTGCTCCAGCAATAATCCTAGTCTTAACAATCTCTCCGTGGAAAAAGATTAGAGGCCTCTGCCAACAAGAACAGGAGGGATGGCACTATATGCACCCTCTTCTCCGCTTTCTCTGGAGATAAACTCCTGCAATCTCTCATTAGAGGGAGGCTAGGGGACCACTCCATGCCTGAAATGGAGAGTGGGCACTCCCTGGGCCTTCTTCTCTGGCTTGCTTCAATGATAACTCCATACCAGAAGGCTCCCGCTGCCAGGAGGGTGTGAGACTTCTGCTTGCTCAAACCGAAGAGTGGGTACCCCCCTCACCTCCTTCCCTAATTTTCTCAAGCAATAAATTCATATTTGCAGACTCTCTCTGGAAGTAGATTCTGAAAGCATAGAGTGCCTAAACTTTTATAACTTTCACCGAAGTGTCTGACTTCTAAATCATCTAGCTCTGGGAGTTGGTGGAGGTAACTTTTAAACTTGCAAATGTTTAGCAGCTATATCCTCAGGTTGAAAGTGAGCAGTCTGATGAAGAGGACAGGTATCTGCCTCAGACCTTCTCCTTGGTGCAGAGCAAAACCAGTGAGAGATACTCTGGCTTTCAGCTTCTCTACAAGGAAAGAAGAAACTGAAACACACATCACACACTCAAATCTCTTCAGCTGCATCCCAAGGGACTGGCTTCTATCATATTTCTCTCAAGGCAGTAGCACAACTTGAAACTCTCTAGATTCTTGTGGGCCATTAAGAACAAGTCTGTCTTTATAACAGATTAGACAAGCAAAAGAGTTTAGAAGAACTTAGAATCTTTGGATAGGCTGACTAGGGAGAAATATCTCTTAAACAAGACTAGTCTAACAATACTGGGAGAAGTGGTTCTTCTACCTAATGTGCAGAAATCAACACAGAGAGACAAGTAAAATGAAGAAG
>NW_012136192.1:1063874-1064962 GCF_000956105.1 Propithecus coquereli
GGCTGGTTTTGAACTCCTGAGCTCAAACAATCCGCCCGCCTCGGCCTCCCAGAGAGCTAGGATTACAGGCGTGAGCCACCGTGCCTGGCCTAAAATAGTCTATTATTATGATAAGATGTTTTATGTAATCCTCGTGGTAACCACAAAGCAAAAGCCCTTAGTAGATACACAAAAGACAAAAAGAAAGAATTTAAAGCATACCACTACAGAAAATCATCACACCACAAAGAAAGACAGGAAGAAAGGAAGAGAGGGACAAAGGATCTACAAATTAACCAGAAACCAATTAACAAAATGCCAATAGTAAGTCCTTGTCTATCAATAATTACTTTGAAAGTAAGTGGATTAAATTCTCCTATCAAAAGACATAGAGTGGCTGAATGCATGAAAGAACAAGACAAGACCCAACTATATTATATGCTGCATGCAAGACACTCATTTTACCTCTAAGGACATACATAGACTAAAAGTTAAGGGACAGAAAAAGATATTTCATGTGAATGAAACCAAAAGAGAGTAGGGGTAGCTATAGTTGTATCAGACAAATAGACTTTAAGTCAAAAACAGTAAAAAAAAAAAAAAGACAAGGAAGGCCATTATATAACGATAAAGGGATTAATTCATCAAATTATAACAATTGTAAATATATATGCACTCAACATTGGAACACCTAAATATATAAAGCAAATAGGAATAGATCTGAAGGGAGACATAGACTATGATAGTAGGAAATTTCAATAACCCACTTTTAGCGTTGGACAGATCATCTAGATAGAAAATCAATAAGGAAACATTGGACTTGAGCTACACTGTAGACCAACTGGACCTAACAGATATTTATAGGGCATTCCACCCAACAGCAACAGAATACACATTCTTCTTATGCACACATGGAATATTCTATAGGATAGATCATATGTTAGGCCACAAAACAAGTCTTAAGAAATTTAAGAAGATTGAAATCATATTGAGTATCTTTTCTGATCACATTGGCATGAAACTAGATATCAATAACAGGAGGAATTTTGGAAAACTTACAAATATTAAACAGCATGTTCCTGAACAACCAATGGGTCAATTTAAAAAAA
>NW_012136192.1:1068707-1069950 GCF_000956105.1 Propithecus coquereli
TGCTAATAGCCAAAAATATAAGAAACTCAAACAACTCAACAGCAATAAAACAAATAACCTGATTTAAAAATGGGCAAAATATCTGAACAGGCATTTCTCAAAAGAAGAGATATAAATGGCCAATGGATATATGAAAAAATGATCAACATTTCTAATTATCAGGAAAATGCAAAATGTGAATTTAAGTTCCAATTAAATCAACATGGTACTGTGTTAGTCTCATGAAGACTTTCATGAAATTACCTCTGCAATGCAAAACTACAATGAGATGTCACCTCAAACCTTTTAGAGTGACTACTATCAAAAAGACAAATGAGAAGTGCTGGTGAGGATGTGGAGAAAAGGGAACACTTGTACATTGTTAGTGGGAATGTAAGGTAGTATAACTATTTTGTAAAACAGTATGGAGGTTCCTCAAAAATCTAAAATAAGAATTACCATATGATCCAGCAATCCCACTTGTGGCTGTGTACCCAAAGAAATTGAAATAAGTATGCTGAAGAGATTTCTGCACTCCCACATTCATTGTATTATTCACAATAGCCAAGATATAGAATCAACCTAAATGTCCATCAATGGAAGAATGGATAAAGAAAATGTGACACACACACACACATACACACACACACACACACACACACACACACACACACACACACACACACACTGAAATACTATACAGCCTTATAAAAGAAGGAAATTCTGTCACTTACAACAACACAGATGGAACTGGAGGACATTATGCTAAGTGAAATAAGCCAGGCACAGAAAGACAAATACACTAATGCATGATCTCACTTATATCTGGAATCTAAAAAAGTTGATTTCATAGAAACAGGAAGTAGAAAGGTGGTTACCAAAGACTGTGTGGGAGCCAGGAAAGGAAGGGGAAAGGGAGATGTTGATCAAAGAGCACAAAGTTTTAGTTAGACTGGGTAGTTTTAGTTATCTATTGCACTACATGGTGACCGCAATTAATAAATAATGTTTTGTATATTTCAAAATTGCTAAGAGAATGGATTTTGATGTCTTTACCATGAAAAATAATAAACTGATGAAGTAATGAATATGTTAGCTTGATTGACTCTTCCTATAATGCATGCACATATCAAAGCATTACATGATACCCATAACTATAAATAATTATTATTCGTCAAAATAAAAAATGGAAAATCTGTTATTTGGAGTTTTACCTCTCAAAATTGGCCTGGCTTTTCTCCTGCTTAATGGTTATTGTACTCTC
>NW_012136192.1:1074396-1080400 GCF_000956105.1 Propithecus coquereli
TAAACTGTGAGACATAAATTCAATTTCATTTTAGTTTTCAGATGGCAATCCAGTAGCCTTTTTATTGAATTGTGTGTCTTTTTCCCACTGATACGTGATATCACTTTTATCTTATACTCTGTTTGGAGCTACTATGGATTTTTCCTTCTAATCCATAGGTTTAGTATGTATCAGTATTGCATTGTTTAATTATTTTGGCTTTATGATGTGTTAATATTATGAACTTTATGTTAACTTAATAATAATGATAAGATCATCCTACATTTATATAGCCCATTTAGAAAGCATTTTCAGTTACATTATCTCATTTGTTTTGATCCTCATTACAATACATGAAGCAACTGAGACAGGTAATACTGTTCTTATTTTGTATGTGAAGAAACTGAAGCCTAGAGGAGATGAAATGTATGCCAAGATCACAAAGCTACTAGGTGGTAGAGTGGTGACTTGTCTCTTAGTTCTGCGTCTTTTCCAGTTCATGGTTGCACGTCTCAGAGTATCTCATATATTCCCTGGATATCTATGTTTCTTCACCAGAGAGCTTGTTCATTTCCATAGATTAGCGCTATGCTATTGAGTTCTAAGTCTATGCAGGATCATCAGCCTTATTTAACCTCTGGATTGAAGAGGAGACTAAATGATGAAATCACAGAAAGTTAGAGCAGGCATCCTGAGAGATCATAACTTAACCTAGCTGTTTTATAGAAAAGGAAACTAAAGCTCAGAGAAGTTGTGACCTCTGTGCCCAAGGTCATACAGCTAGTACAGAGTCAGGGCCGAGACAGAAATCAGAGAAAGTTCTTTTCATTTGGTTTAACAATGAAGAGAAGGAGAAAATGTTGTATGTACTTTACTGACACCATGTTTACAAGCACCTCCAGGGCCAGAAATGAGAGACGTAAATTCATTTATTCAACAAATAATCATGTACCCTGTGCCAGGCATTGTGCTACTCATTGGGTTTATAACAGTGAACTGAATAGGCACAGTTCCTACCCTCATGGAGAATATAATCTAGAAAGAAAAACAGATATTAAGTAATTAATATATAGATAAAGATGAAATTACAAAATGGGAAAGAGACTATGTGAAACACTTACATGGTGCCCTCAGAGAATATAATAGGAAGACCTAATTTCAACTATGGAGTCTGGTAAACCCCCTACTGCCACCTCGCTCTGGTACCCTATTTAGATTCCATTTTTTGTTAAAATTCGAGCTTCTTGACTCATGCTGAGGGTAATGAGTATAAAATTATATTTAATTTTTTAAATTTTATTTTTTTTCCTTGGGGGAAGAAATATTTCCTTGGGGTGGGGTGGAGTGGTAGAATAGGAGAGTTTTTATATTAGTTCCCATGTCCATATTTTGCTAACTGTAATTGTGTGATTTCAAACTATAGAAAAATCAAAATAGGGAAAAATCTATTAGAGTTCTCCTTTAGAAAAATATCCAAAATGCAGGAAAAACCCTAACTACCGAGACATTCATGGAAGCAGCATATATGACAGTGAAAAACATTAGAAGCAGTCTGAATATTCAACAACCGAAAAAGAACAAAATGCATATTGATATATGCCACGTAATGTTATAGATGAATTAAAACAATGCTTCAAAGCAACAGTCATAACATGGGGACCTGCTGGCGGGTAGTGGAAGAGCTGGTGGGGTAGCATAGTCATTAAGAGCAGAGACGCTGGGATCAATGACGGGTTAAAGTTGACTCTAGCATACACTGGCTGTAAGACCTTCAGCCAGTTCCTCTCTTTGCCTTAGGTCCTTCCTTCACTAGGAGGGAACTTATTAATGGTGCCTACGCCACAGGGCTGTGTGAGGTTTAGAAGAAACAATGCTAATGAAGCCCTGACCCAATGCTTGGCACGTGGTATGGGCTCGACAAATATTCACCATTATTATTAAACGTACCATCTCAACTTTGTTATAAAGACATTGAAGAATACTAGAAGTTCCTTCAAGGAGTAGATTTCTTTGGGTTGTAAAACTAAGGGTGATTTTTTTCCCTGCTTTTCAATTTTCTGCTCTTTGCCATGGTCTATAATTATTAAATATTATACTGGTTTTTCCATTTGTTCTCCAGAACTATTTTTTCTTCCCCCCACAGAACCCTTTTGTTGACCTTTTCTGTCCCACTCCCTGTCTGTGGGAGGCTGGCCACTATGAACTGCAGCACGCAGGTCCCCTGCGCTCAGGCTTGGGGCTGGGTGCAGCCAGTGCCTCAGTCTGGCCGTGGCCGAGTCTCTCCACACAACGGCTTGGATTGCTGCTCCCCCCACCCCACCTTCCAGCCCTCTCCCCTTCAAGTGGAGGGGTGATAACAGCTGCCCAGGGCCGCCAGTCCCCAGCGCTTCCAAGTCCCCTGTCCATTCATGAACCTTTCTCACCTCTCTGTAAATAATCTCTTCATTAAAATCTCTTCAAAATTCAAGCCGAGTGTGGCTTCTGTCGGGACCCTGGCTGAATACAAGGAGCCTATATTAGTTTTATAATTAGAAAAATTTTATTAAAACAACACAAAGGACCACCTCCCCAAAGGAAGCACTCTTCGGGGAGCGCAGAGGCCCTTCAGTTTCCAGACTGGAGGGTGATTATTTTGGTTTCATTTTTGAGCCCTCACATGAGATTAGGCTTCAGGCTAGAACACCTATTTCTTAGAAAAACACACTCTCTCCTGGAGAGAAATTCTAGAAAGCAGTCGCGGGCTACTGACAAACTATAATGCTGCAAAGGGACCTGGCCAAAAAGGATTCAAGAGAAAATCTCTGTGGGGAGAAGGTGACCTAGAAAGTGGCTCGTCATCTGCAGTGCCAGCTGCGTATCCAGTTGGGTAGTCATGGACAGAGCTGTGCTTGAGTCTGCGTCTGCCTTGAGTGGAGAGGAGACCTGCCTCTGCGGCCACTGGAAGCTCACCAGCCCCTGAGGCGTCTGGGCTCAGTAACTGCCAGGCTCCCAGGGGGTAAGTGATGCAGTTCGTTCAGTCCAGGGGTGGGGATGGCGGTAGGAGGTGGTGCCGGGGCTGGGTGGGGGGCGGGGGAGGCTTGGCACGTCACTGCGCCCTGCTCCACTGTTAAATCTCCATTGGCACAGACTTTTCCCCAGAAGGAAGTGTGAGGAGGAATCTCACAGTTGCATGGCAATAAAGAGCTGCCTGGTGGGCCTCGCTCTCCGCCAAGAAGCTTCACGGCTCCAAAGTTCCTGAGGGGTGTGTAACAGGGAGGAGGGAGGAATAAGCTGTTCGACTCAGCTGGTGATGTGATCACCTTTGCAGAAACTTTCCAGTGGCAAGTGCACTGAAGACAGTGAGCTTGGGGGAGCCAGCATTGTGCAGGATGAAACTGAAGACGAGGGTTGGAGGTTCGAGAAGAGAGCTGTGGGCTACAGTACTTATAAAGGAAAGGGATTTGGGGTGAGGCTCATTGAAAGATGGGTGTTGGAAAAAGCCAGTTAAAAACTCCAGCCTCAACACTTTGGCTTTATTTTCTTTATATTGCAAAGTGAATTCTTACGTTGGTGAGCTTTTTTTTTGTTTCCTCACCATTAACTTCTAAATCCCCACAAGCAAGGAGACTGTGTTTATCGTGTTCATTGTTGCATACGCAGTACCTTGCACAGTACCCAGGACATCACAAGCACTTAGCATTTGTTGACTTGTGGTGAAGGAATGGATACCTAAACATCAGTAAGTTCTTGCATTGCTGGGCTAGGAACTCCACTTCAGCAGGAACTATGTTGATTTTGTTCGCTGCTGTGTCCATGATGACTAGAAAAGTGCCTGGCGCATAGTGGGAACTTCAAAGGTGCTTATTGAATGATGAGTGGATGAATGAATGGATAAAAAAGTAAATGACCCCTTAACTATTAATATATGCTCCCTAAGGGCAGAAATCATTTGTAATCTTCATTGTGCCCACGTCACCTGGCTGAAGGTCTTCCACAGGTTTGTTGAATAACAATAAACAAATAATACCTATTCTTATATTTTCTTCTTGTCTTTACACAGAGCTTTTGCTTTCATAGTTCTTTCTCATCTGGAGTTTAGTTCAGTTCCACAATTAGCCAGGCAATGTGCACTGAGGATATGATAGTTGATAAGGTGCAATTTCCTTTTGCACTCAAGTTGTTCATATAGACGAGCATGCAAAAAAAATGCCATGCTGTCTAATGTGTTCAAGGGAAATAGTATTTGCAAGGCACTGGAGTGTTATAGAGGATGTAACTGGCTGGTTCTGTCAGGGTGGGAGGTGCGAGTTGGTGAGGGCTTTATGAGGAGGTGATGCCTGCAAAATTTTTGAAAGATGACTAGAGGTCTATAGGCAGAGTAAGCATGTCTAAAGACTGCATTAATGATGAACTTTCCACTGGACCCTTTCCTGCAGCAATCTTACGTAAGAAGAATTTTTGGTGTATTCCTCAGGAGTATTATGTCCAAATGGCCAAAGACTCAGTCTTATTGCTATCAGAGCGACTCACATCATAGATGGAAGATTTTGTTCAACTGTGGGCCCTACACTTAGGAGGAAGAGTTGCCATGCCATATGAAGGGCAATGAAAGAAACGGGGAATATTTACAGCCTGTAACAAAATGACCTATGGCAGGAAAAGGAGGAATATAATAGCAGTTGTCAAACATTAGAAGAGCTGCTATCCAAGACATTCTTTCTGGATACTCTTGAAGGTCAAAGCTAGAATCAGTGGAAAGTTATCAGGAAGCTTTTGCATATGAAAGTACCTGGCACAATATCAGCCCTGTGATAGATACACAGTCAATATTATAAAACTTTTTCTGAAATATGGTTCCTGTAACTTCTGACACTAATCCCGGTTCCACATTCTAAAGTACAAAGATCAGCAGATTTCCTGAGACTGAGAAAGCAGGATAGTTGTTGCCAGACTGTAAGTCATCTTAACAATTGTTTATTTATTTTTGGTTGGTTATTAATTTTTCCATACTGTATGAAATGTTTGGAGAAGACTAAAAGGTCATATAGTGTGTTTACTGTGTCCACAGTGAGTTTGTTTTATCCATGACTCAGACTTCCTGATTTTAAAATAAAGGACATAAGCCGCAAAGGTTAGAAACTCCTATTTGACAATGGAAAAGGCTGCCCTACTGGCAGATGCACCCCTTGTGTGTACAGCTACTCAAGCCAAGGCTGGAGACTCCTCTAAGGCAGGTGTGGAGGGAGAGCAGAGGACGGGAGATTGGATTAGAAGATTGGCCTGCCATTATGAAAGGGGCACTTTGCTAGGCTATGGGTGATTCAGACACTGATTCTTGCATTTGCTGGTTAATTCATTCAGAGATGTTTGATCGCCCAGGATCATATAGTGGTTAGAGCATGGACCCTAGGGCAACATTGCCTGGGTTCAATCCCATGCTTTGCCATCTATTCACTATGTGACCTTGGGAAAATTTCTCAACCTCCTTGCACCTCAGTTTTCTTAACCCTAAATTAGAAGTAATAATACCACCTAATGATACCTTGTGAGGATTTAGTGGGTTAATGCATATAAAGTCGTTAGAACATGGCCTGGTATGTGGGAACTCCTTGCTATGTGTTATTATTACTCCATAAAATGTAAGCTCCTCAAGGATGGGGTTTTTGGTCTGTTTGCTTATGGTTATATCCCCACTGCCTAGAATACAGCTTGACATATAATAGGTGTCACTAAATTTTTAATGAATAAATAAATTAATTGAGTACTCATTGCATATGTCTTGGGCCCTATGCTAGGCACTCGGAATACAGAAATGAGCAAAAAGTTCCTGCTCACATGAGGCTTATGGTCTGGTGGGAGGGATAGATATTAAAAACATGAACATATATACACTTGAGCCTTTAGCCTGCAAAGACTTAGATTTGCTTGGTCTTAGAAGGAGCTCTCGCATGGATCCCCAGTGATTCTAATGTGCAGCTTAGTCTGAGAATTCCTGGTTTAAATATTCTCAGGGTCCCCTGAAACATTTTTCCCATGAAACATCCAG
>NW_012136192.1:1080450-1082707 GCF_000956105.1 Propithecus coquereli
TTTTAAATTTTATTTTTTTTCCTTGGGGGAAGAAATATTTCCTTGGGGTGGGGTGGAGTGGTAGAATAGGAGAGTTTTTATATTAGTTCCCATGTCCATATTTTGCTAACTGTAATTGTGTGATTTCAAACTATAGAAAAATCAAAATAGGGAAAAATCTATTAGAGTTCTCCTTTAGAAAAATATCCAAAATGCAGGAAAAACCCTAACTACCGAGACATTCATGGAAGCAGCATATATGACAGTGAAAAACATTAGAAGCAGTCTGAATATTCAACAACCGAAAAAGAACAAAATGCATATTGATATATGCCACGTAATGTTATAGATGAATTAAAACAATGCTTCAAAGCAACAGTCATAACATGGGGACCTGCTGGCGGGTAGTGGAAGAGCTGGTGGGGTAGCATAGTCATTAAGAGCAGAGACGCTTGGATCAATGACGGGTTAAAGTTGACTCTAGCATACACTGGCTGTAAGACCTTCAGCCAGTTCCTCTCTTTGCCTTAGGTCCTTCCTTCACTAGGAGGGAACTTATTAATGGTGCCTACGCCACAGGGCTGTGTGAGGTTTAGAAGAAACAATGCTAATGAAGCCCTGACCCAATGCTTGGCACGTGGTATGGGCTCGACAAATATTCACCATTATTATTAAACGTACCATCTCAACTTTGTTATAAAGACATTGAAGAATACTAGAAGTTCCTTCAAGGAGTAGATTTCTTTGGGTTGTAAAACTAAGGGTGATTTTTTTCCCTGCTTTTCAATTTTCTGCTCTTTGCCATGGTCTATAATTATTAAATATTATACTGGTTTTTCCATTTGTTCTCCAGAACTATTTTTTCTTCCCCCCACAGAACCCTTTTGTTGACCTTTTCTGTCCCACTCCCTGTCTGTGGGAGGCTGGCCACTATGAACTGCAGCACGCAGGTCCCCTGCGCTCAGGCTTGGGGCTGGGTGCAGCCAGTGCCTCAGTCTGGCCGTGGCCGAGTCTCTCCACACAACGGCTTGGATTGCTGCTCCCCCCACCCCACCTTCCAGCCCTCTCCCCTTCAAGTGGAGGGGTGATAACAGCTGCCCAGGGCCGCCAGTCCCCAGCGCTTCCAAGTCCCCTGTCCATTCATGAACCTTTCTCACCTCTCTGTAAATAATCTCTTCATTAAAATCTCTTCAAAATTCAAGCCGAGTGTGGCTTCTGTCGGGACCCTGGCTGAATACAAGGAGCCTATATTAGTTTTATAATTAGAAAAATTTTATTAAAACAACACAAAGGACCACCTCCCCAAAGGAAGCACTCTTCGGGGAGCGCAGAGGCCCTTCAGTTTCCAGACTGGAGGGTGATTATTTTGGTTTCATTTTTGAGCCCTCACATGAGATTAGGCTTCAGGCTAGAACACCTATTTCTTAGAAAAACACACTCTCTCCTGGAGAGAAATTCTAGAAAGCAGTCGCGGGCTACTGACAAACTATAATGCTGCAAAGGGACCTGGCCAAAAAGGATTCGAGAGAAAATCTCTGTGGGGAGAAGGTGACCTAGAAAGTGGCTCGTCATCTGCAGTGCCAGCTGCGTATCCAGTTGGGTAGTCATGGACAGAGCTGTGCTTGAGTCTGCGTCTGCCTTGAGTGGAGAGGAGACCTGCCTCTGCGGCCACTGGAAGCTCACCAGCCCCTGAGGCGTCTGGGCTCAGTAACTGCCAGGCTCCCAGGGGGTAAGTGATGCAGTTCGTTCAGTCCAGGGGTGGGGATGGCGGTAGGAGGTGGTGCCGGGGCTGGGTGGGGGGCGGGGGAGGCTTGGCACGTCACTGCGCCCTGCTCCACTGTTAAATCTCCATTGGCACAGACTTTTCCCCAGAAGGAAGTGTGAGGAGGAATCTCACAGTTGCATGGCAATAAAGAGCTGCCTGGTGGGCCTCGCTCTCCGCCAAGAAGCTTCACGGCTCCAAAGTTCCTGAGGGGTGTGTAACAGGGAGGAGGGAGGAATAAGCTGTTCGACTCAGCTGGTGATGTGATCACCTTTGCAGAAACTTTCCAGTGGCAAGTGCACTGAAGACAGTGAGCTTGGGGGAGCCAGCATTGTGCAGGATGAAACTGAAGACGAGGGTTGGAGGTTCGAGAAGAGAGCTGTGGGCTACAGTACTTATAAAGGAAAGGGATTTGGGGTGAGGCTCATTGAAAGATGGGTGTTGGAAAAAGCCAGTTAAAAACTCCAGCCTCAACACTTTGGCTTTATTTTCTTTATATTGCAAAGTGAATTCTTA
>NW_012136192.1:1085489-1087659 GCF_000956105.1 Propithecus coquereli
CTAGGATTACAGGTATGAGTCACCACGCCCAGCCAGAAATGGCTTTTAATAGAGACCTGAACAATTAGTGGGTAGGCGAGTGGGAGGAGCAATATTCCAGGCACAGGGATCATCATGTACAAAGGTCCTGTGGTGCAGGAACTGATTCAAGAGCAAAAAGAAGGCCAATGCTACTGGGATGTAGCAGATGAGGAGAAGAAATGAAAAGACAAGATTTCTATCTTCAAGGAACTCATACCTTAGGAAAAAAACTCACATATTCCAAAAATTTATTATTCTATGATTTTCTGAATATAACAGGAAGAAGAAGAAATCAATGTCAGGACTATTCATAATTCTTCACCAGCTGATATAAAAACCCACTTTCATGTTTGTCTCTAGGTAAATTACATAATTTTTTCAAAAGCAGATATGCTTTCACAAGTATGTTGGCTTAAGCTAACATTAATATTAGGTCATGTTTACTGAGCATACAGTCTGAGTAAGAAGGAGAAGTGACTTGGAGATTGAATCAAGATGCCAAATCAACACGCATGCCTCTTGCTCTTTTTCTTTCCAAATCCTTTAAAAGGTAAATGCGATATTTTACAATGCATCCCCGTACCTAGAAAACAAGGAAGGGAGCTAGACACACCCTCTACCCTCCCCCTTATCTCCTCCTGGCAACCACTAATCTGTTTCCTATTTCTATAATTTTGTCATCCCAAGAGTAATACACAAATGGAATCATATATCATGTAGACTTCATCCAGGTTGTTGTGTGTATAAATAATTTGTTTCTTTTTATTGCTGAGTAGTATTCCATGGTGTGGATGTTCCAATGTTTGTTTAAACCATTCACCAATTTAAGGACATATGGACTGTTTCCAGTTCTTGGCTATTATGCATAAAGTTGCTATAAACATTTGTGTGTAGGTTTTTGTGCAAACATAAGCTTTCATTTTTCTGGGTTATATGCCAAGTAGTGTAAGGGGTAAGATGCATAGTAGTTGGATGTTTAGTTTTTTTTTTTTTTTTTTTTAAAGGGTCAACAAAATCTGGAGTAAGGTCTCTTTTTGTGCAATCTTTTTATTGCTACCCTTTTTTAAAAGAAACTACCAGTTGTTTTCCAGATTGTGCCATTTTACATTCCCACCAGTAATGTGTAAGTTTCTACAAATCCTTGCCAGCATTTGGTATTGTTACTATTTAAAAATTTTTTTCCTATTAATACTGTGATAGGTATGTAGTAATAGTTCATTGTGGTTTTAATTTGCATTTCCCTAATGGCAAACCTAAAGAGTTATTATTACATGGAGGAATGGGAGTGGAGTGTACTCTGGGAGGGAAAACAGGTACTGTTGGGAAAATAGGTACTACACCGAAAGGATTGTTTGAAAGGAATTGAGAATATGATAATGGAAGATAATGGAGGAAAGAGAAAAAGGTAGAGATTTGAGAAAAATGTATAGGAAGGGAAATATAATCATAGCATACTACTTGACTTTGCACAGACATAATAGGATAAACATTGTTGACAATTAAAAATAGAAATATAACTAACTATGTTGACAGAATAGGGGAGTGTAGATGAATGTGGTTTTAGGAGAGAGTTAAATTATTTTCTGTCATAGTTATAATTGCATAGATAAGACCTGCTAGTGAGAAATCAAGAAATAGCCATAGAAGCATATTCATTAAAGTAGAGAGGTAACCACCAGAACTAATGAAGTTAAAAGTGGCTGTCTCTGAGAAGAGGGTGGAAAGAATGGAGCAAACGGTGGTGGTTTTTTCGTGATACGCCTTTCAGTACAAATTTCAAAAAAATATCCTTCTTTTTTCACTCGGGACCAAAAAATTTAAAGGTATGTATAAAAAGAGACAGACTCTCAGACTGAGTAAATAAATTGACTATATGCTCTTTACAAGAGACAATGTATTTCAATTGTCATGGAAAGGATAAAAATAAAGGGGGAGAGAAAAGACAGATAGCAGGCAATGGAAACACACTGAAAGCAACGTCAACTGCAACCAAGATAGCAACTGAGGCAAACAGTATAAAGCAAGACAAATAAAGCAGCCTCTCCCAGAGACCAAAGATCAAAGGGACCAATACTTTAGGAAAAAAACCAGGGTACTTAAACAATACACACATGTTCACACTTTATGCCCAATGGAGTTTACACATTCT
>NW_012136192.1:1088595-1100363 GCF_000956105.1 Propithecus coquereli
TAGAATTCACATCGATTCTTGTCAATGAAGTAAGATCAGAAAAAGACAGAAAAATATTAGAAAAAAGAGACAAAAAGTATCATTCTTGAAGATGATATGCCAAAAAAAAGGAAAAATATCTTAGGAGATGCAAGACAATCTACTGAAAAAAGTTATTACTAGGAGATTTTAGTAAAGCAGCTAACTAAAGATTTTTTTTTTAAAAACTAGTAATACTCTTACTTTCCTGTAACAGTGAATTAGAGAACATCTTGAAAAGAGAGTTCATTCATAATCACGACAAAAACTGTAAAATATACCTAGCATGAAACCCAACAGGAAGTATAGAAGATCTATATAAAGAAAATAATTAGACTGTCCTGAATATGTAAAATTCAAATTGATTAGGAAGATATGCTCATGGACAGGAAGTCTCCCCAAATTAATTTAGGAATATGATGCAAGCCCAATAAGATTTTAAAAATTGAACTTGATGAGCCAATTCTAAAGTTCATTTGGAAGAGAAAAATATGTGTGAATAACAAAGACATTTTGAAAAGATTACCATGGCAAGGAGCTTGCCTTACTAGATGTTAAAATATACTGTAAAGTTACTGTATGATATTAGCAACAGTAGATACTGTATCTACATACTGTAGATAGATCATTGAGACAGAGCATGTGAATGTACAAACACACCCTCTACTTCTAGTTAACAGTCTTAGAGAAAATATTCTTGCGGGTAAAATAGAGACGCATAAGGATTATACCATTACGTAATAGAAAGAAATTTAAAATAACCCATGTCCATTGGTAGGAGAATGATTCCATGTCTACCTATAGAATAGGAATCTTATACAGCTATTAACAGAATGAAGAGGATCTAAACATACTGGCGTAGAAAGATACATATGTTATATTGTTGGACTGCAAAAATATCACTGAATCGAAAAAAAATCCAATTGTAGGATTAGGTAAATTGTATAGTAATATTTGTATCAGAGTACACAAAACTATATGCCTTTTTATATATACATGTATGTGTATGTAGATCAAGGAAGGATTTGTAAGGACATACATCAAACTTATTGCAGAAATTCACTTTGAGGTACAGATGTGAGATTGGGGGAAGGTGAAGGAGGGTGTTGGTCTTTTATATAACCCTGTACTATATTGTTTAACAGTTAAAAAATATTTTAAATGATCAAACTGCAAAAAGCTATTCTTTACAACATGTATTATTGGAGAAAGCTTTCAAGGTGATTCACCAGATGGTTAGAGAATAAATTGGCTGTATCCTGAAAACTCAGCAACGAGTGGAGGAAACTAGGACAGCTAAGGATGCAGAGGCCTTGGCAGCTTAGAAGAAATGACTCTTGAGCAGTCCTGCCTTTCACTTTCCCCATTCTCTCATCCCCACTGGACCTGTTATTTTCCCCCATCACACATTTAGTCGCTCAACTCACTTTCACATTTTCACCCACATGCAAAAAATGTTCATCCACTGAGTCTCCTGTCCTTTAGACATAACATTTTCTGCCCCACCTCGTTCTCTCATCTGCAAACCTTTGGCCTCATCCCCTCTTCTCTGTCCCCAAACAGGCTGCTTCATGGAATTTTATCACTTCAATCTGGTAATGAGGATAGCTACCTCATGCTTACAATCAGATTAGTTCTTCAATTAATTAATCATAGAAAATCATTACATTCTTTCATGCAATGCATTTTTCTTGGTAGACAAATATTCTTTCAACTACAAGGTATAGGAGAAAAAAAAATAACATAAGGGGTAAAAAGAATATAAATCACTGAGCAATATGCACCTATGCCCTGTGAGGTCAACGTTTTCTCAAGTTGAAAAGAGGACCCAAGTCATCAAGCTATGACCAAGTTCATACTATCATTATAAATGATCAACTTTGAGGGTTTCAGTATGCAAATGGTGGACTCTTCCTCCAAGAAACTGAAATGCCCCTGGACATCTCCCTGGAATTCTTGGCTTCCTCTCCTTCTAAGAAAGAAATTGGAGCTGCTGGTTGGCAGAGGCACTGGCTTGGCCTCTGCAGAAGGAGATACACTAGCACCTCCTAAAAGACCCTGGAAATCTCTGCAAGGAGAAATGCTTTCTTATTTTAAAAAATGCCACCACATGAGGAGCAGTTAAACAATTTGTTATTACAAGACTTTGTAGGGAGAAACTAAGGTGGCGGTTTCTAATCCATTAGGAAACAAGGTGGGAAGAAAGGCAAGGAAGGGCACAGCCGGAACCGGGATACTGCTCACGGGCACTGCAGCTACTACTGTAGCATCTTGTAATTAGCAACCCCAAAGTGTGAACACTTCAAGTCCCAATTGAAAAAAAAAAAAAAAAACAACCTAGAAAATCGTTCATTCTGCAGATGGAAAAGAGATACTATACTGTACCTGTTACAGGATACCTTCCTTTATATCCCCCTCTGCCATCCAACCCTGCAAGGAGCAGCAAAATCAGTTTTGAAAATGTTTTCTGCTTTGGGCCTGCAGAAAAATAACATATAGTCTGCAAATGAGAGGTTCAGGTAGGTCACCCAAGGCAGTGAGGAGAAAATGTGGAATGGAATTCTGGCAATTGTCCAAAGCATCAAAACATCTGAAATAACTCTAGTTTTTCTCTGTAAGCTATAAAAATTGGTGAGATGAGACCAGAAGATGCAAGGCTCTTGAATCCAAGGAGAAAACACCTAGAAACAGACAGTAACTCTCTTAGCCCCATTTTACTGAATTTATGCAGTATAAATGCAGACCTAAAAATGTAGTGTGTCTCACTAAAAACCGTTTCCTGCGTTTTAAAGCTGAAATTGATGCCTTTAATCTCCAAGTTGTGATGGCAATTGGCCTCGTGCGTGGTCCTTGGAGTCTGAAGAAGGCTTAAAAAGAGATACTCTTAAAAGATTTCTGTATATCAACAAACTCTTATAAAACAACATGTTGATGGGTTGGGTGTAAGCAAATGAGAAACAGAAGGATTCAGATTTTCTTTCAAATATACACTAGCGTAAGCATGAAGGGGGAAAATATTCAGTTGTCAAAATAGGCTTGAGGTTTTGCTGAACCCAGAAATTCTGGAGAGTAGTGTGAGATGTTTTTGCCAAACCCTAAATACTGCAGGGTTAAGCTTTCCCTCTAACCAATTAGATAATTGCCATTTCATTCTGCGGATTTCTCAATTGTTTCTTTTTATTTATTTTTTTTATTTTTTGAAAGAAAACAAAATAATTAGCCTTGTCTCAGGGTAATTTTGCTAATATTTCCATAATTAAATAATTACTTCAACCCCTGAATTAAAAACTGTCTTGCTGTCTCTGTGGATACAGTAGGCTGCCAGCTGTTTTAAATAACCCTTGAGAGTGGTCAGGCTAAGGACTCAATTTATGACCTTATAAATTAACACAGGGAAACCTACTCTATAATGCAGCAGACAATTCTATTTATAATGCTTAATTAATCCCCTCCAGTCACTAACGGAATCCACTTGTGACCTTTCATTTCAACCTCACCCAAATGCAAGTCTCCTGAGATGAGAAGTGCTAATATGTGAATGCTCATAGAATTTGCTGACATTATGGTCAAGCATCAAAGAGCTTACAGTCTGGATACATTAGCTCCTGATGGCTCACTCATCAAAAGAACGAAAGAAATGTCAAGTTGGGCAGCATCCATGAAACCCTTCATCAAAATCCTGAGCTGGAGAGAAGTAGAAAGATAGGAAAATGTCCATGTTTCCAAACATTGCCTGCAAACACTTGCTCTGAATTTCTGTCTTTTGGCCAATGAGACAACCAAGAGAAAGTATCAACATTGTTTCAAAGGATGTCTATGCGGGGCCGTCCTGGGTGGCTTCATTTATTTTCTGTTGTAAGTATCCTATGGCTGCTTTCTTTTAGACTGATGCAGAAAATTCAGGGATAACCAATTTACTTCTGTCCTACCTAATGAATTACAGAGTGGAGTTATCTGGAAAATTCCAAGTACCCCAGAAAGTTACAAGGTGTGGGCCGAGTAGTTTTCAGAGATATATGAGGTCCCCCTGGAGACAGGCCCTGGGAAGGAGAAGGGAAGGCATGTGTACTCCTTGGACATTTTTGAAGGCAGAGAGAGCCCTGGTGACCTGAATGCTTAGAAAGTCTACCTTGTAGCCTGGCATCTTGGAATGCGTGTGGAGAGTTTTATTAGGTTCTAGGGCTGTTCAGGGTATTTCCATATGTCCTTGTGTATGAGGAAAATAGCTTTCTATTTCTTTCTCCAAATTTAAGGGTCAACATATTGCAATGACTCTGGCTCTATTGTGAGTACTCAGGCAAATTCCTTAATTTTTCATTGCCTCTGTTTTTCATCTGCAAAGTTGGAATCATAAAATACCTCACGAGATTGTTGTGAGGATTGAATAGAGTTAATGGACATAAATGATTTAAACAGTGTCGGTATACACGTATACACGTATACACGTATACACCATAGTAGGTGCTATGTAAGCATTAGCTGTTAGCATCGTAATACCTCTGAGGTACCTTTCTCCTCTGAGCTCTCCCTCTCCTTCCCTGGTGCTGCCACAGTAGCCAGCTCAGGCTGTTGTGACCTCCCTCTTGAACAGCTTCATAATTAATTTCCTTATTCTAAATCCATATCTCTTCTAATTCATCATACACAGTATTGCCACTCCACTCTCTCCAAAGTCTACCTCTGATCTTGTCCCCATCTTATTCAATGGCTTTGCAGAATTTATCACACAAGGTCGAAACTCCTGAGCCTCGATTTCAAGCTTGGCTCCACCCCTACCTGCCGATCCTAGTTTCACTCTCTGATCTCACATGTCACTGCACCTTCGCATGAGCCTATGCTCAGGTGGAGCCATGCTATTTTCTATTCCCTCTACACGATCTCTTATTTTTCCTCTACTTGTCCCGGTATTTTCTTGCTCTTATGCCTGTGCTCAATGTCCTTTCCATTCGTAATTTACCTTTGCCCCAATATCTTCCAGTCTAAATCCAAGCCATCCTTCAAATCCAGGCCCAAATGCCACCTCCCCCCCCGGGGGGCCTTTACTGATGCCACCATTTTACCATCCCCTTGTTCTTTGCTGACCTCCAACATACTTTATCTGCTCTTTTTTTTAAAAAAATCCTCAACCCTAGTTACTTGGCATTATAGTTATAAATATGCCCCCTATTTTCTATGTTCCATATCCCACCCCTCAGCTCCTCAGATCAAGTTCGTTTCTTCAATGTCTCCTACTCAGACCTGTCCCTAATCCTATGTTATGCATGGAGTAGGGTCTCTGCAACATGAATGGGACAGTAATTGAGGGGCTTGGAATGACAGTCTTGCAGTCCTTCCTTTCTGTTACTTATTTTCAGTCACTTTATGGCTCCTTTACATGAATGCCTATGGAAATATTTCAACTCCAAAAGTCAATGGGATTAAAAAATCCTATCATCAGGAAAACGCGAAATGCACAAGTGATTTACAAACAACAGATTCTTTTTAAAGAAAAAGCAGTGAAAAAATATCTTGGGTCCAGTACCTTTATACCTGGTCACTACAGCTGCATTGACGCTAAGAGGCTCTTGGAAGCTGACGGTGAGTGATGTGCTGCTGGTTACCATGAGACACACATTGGTTGGCATCTCGGGGGCTCCTGGGACAGAAGGAAAAACACGAGGGTCTTAACACAGCAAATCCTTTTCAGACAATGTTCCTCCTCTTCAAAGGATACCCTGAAACACACACTATGGAAACATTTGTTTGCACAGCCTAATAGCTTTTGCTTTTGAACATTTTCATTAGAAGTCTCAATGACTTTTATTTGTTGCCATTGTGGTCTTATTTGAGCATTAGCACATCTTCTGGAAATGTAAATAATACCAGTTAAGCCTTCCTAAAGTATCCTGGAAACACAATAGGAGACTGGGCTGGATTGGTGGAGAGAAGGGCAGAAAGAGAAAGCAGGATCCTACATTGTGGAGACCCTCACGTTTCATGAAGTACTTTCATGTAAATCATTTCCTTGGGGACTTTTTGCAGCCGTGTTGGGTAGAAAGGGCAAGTGCTGCAACCCAAAGAGGCCAAATTTCTTGTACAAGAACCGAGTGAAGACAAATAGCTGGGATGAAAGCCCCTGGCTTCAGATGCCTAACTCTGGGCTCTTTCCAGTACAGACAGTATTCTAACGCACCTTGCTCTCAGGCTGCCTCCCAGTAAAATGGGTAGTGTTTTCTGAGAAAAAAATGCATGGGCAGATGTCATGCTCAGAACCCTTAGTTTTTAAAGGACTCCTGATGGCTTTAGGTGTTGCTTAACACCCAGAAGTTGTTTTATACTTTAAAAAAATTACAAACATTTGACAACAAGTTTAAAAATACGTCTGTTTCTAATTAGTGTGGCCTAAATGAGACACAATAGCAAATTCATTTATTAAAGCGGTTGCTGAATCTCTTTAAACAGATCCATGCATCAGCATTGCTGAAGAAATGGTTGATATTGAAAGAAAACTTTCACTAATGTTGCTAAATTATTTGCTGCAAGAGAAAGGATTAGGCCCAGACTTGATACTTAGTGTACAGAAGTACTTAAGAAAACAAAATTTTCACTGCTTTTGGCCTTTGTCTGTATCACAGCTAAGGTTCCTGCAGCAGAGGCAGAGACTTTCCGAACGAATGAACTGACCTTTCCTTATATTTAAATTTCAAGCCTAATTTGTTGTTGTTGTTTAGGTTAGATCTCCTTCTAGAATAAGAGTTTAATATTTCATAAGTGTTTGAATTTTATATTTTGTTTTTGTATCAGTGGCTGCACTCAGCAGTACTTTCTGGTGCTAATGAGTATTATTCAAAAAGCAGACTTTTCTTAAACTAATGAAAAGAATTGGTAAAGAGAATGGAAGTGCAGACAAAAGCATAATTCACGGGTTGATTGACTGTCCTTCTCTGTTGCCTGTGTTCAGTTTATAGCTCTACATAAAAAAAAATGCTGTGGAGAGTTGAAAACAACTTAAATTTCAGCTTGAAGCAGAAACTGGACAAATAGGCAAACAAATATTTTTCCACCTCCCCATCCCAAAATATAGCCACTTAGGGCATCAGACCATCCGGGTCATTAGGCATTAGGGCGTAGCGAGTGGAAAGTGCTAGATGAGTGTGACATGGTGGAGGGAGGCCAGAAGCATGAAGCCTCATGGCTGTAGTCAGAGGACCCCTTAGGAGCCAGAAACTCAAGCAAGACAAAAGACCCTTTGACAGCCTCCCAGAGCCCTTGCTCCAAATAGGCTGACAACGGCCATCCATGACCCTGTAGAGTTGCAAAAATGTCAGTAAAAGAAGGCCTGGCTGTCTCAAACCAAAGCTCAGTCTAGTAAAATGCAGAAGTCCTCTGCTTATACTCACTGGCATGCTCAAAGCCCGTTTTCATGCGTCTGTAGAGCCGATACCTCCACTCCCAAGCTTTCAGCTGTTTCTCTTTCTCTGTGTTGTCTAGAGTGAATCCTTCATTCTCCACCTGGGCAGAGAGTTCACTCACCCTCTCCTGGGCTTCCTGGACCAGTGTGTTGAGGTGCATTGCTCGGCTTTCCAGGGTGACAACTAAAGGGAAAAAAATGGGATGACTCTTCTTTCTTTCTGGGGAAATGCTGCTTCATTGGCATGATATAGCTGAGAGTCTACTGTGGGTTTTCAAAAATGCCTTGAGAAAGTGGGATCTGTGTTCGTTATTAACTGTCTTATTATGATAAAGTCTAATTAGTGACATTTACAATCAGATGAAGTGGTCAATTCATCAAATTAAGATATTCTTGTTGCTCTGTGGCCCACCTGTAACATGCACCCCATTTAGCTGCTTAGCGCGGCTAATTAGAATTCCACCATCAAGTACCCAAGAGGACCACTTTTAATCCAGATTGTACACATTTGTTTTCATGACCTTTAGAGGGACAAACACTTAGAAGCAAAAGCTCCATAGGGCCAGGAAGACCCTAGGAAAAGTTATCCATGAGGCAAGTTGCATTCTGATGAAGTTGTGTTTTTTTTTGTTTGTTTGTTTTTTGTTTTGGTAGAAACTGATTCAGATTTTCTGTGGTTACAACATTCTTCCCTGCTTACAGACATTTTTGTACATGCATCTTATTATTAATCAACTATTTACTGCTAACAAAGTGTTCCACTATTGCTGCCATAGTTGAGCTAGTGAGTTCTGATGACTGGATGACTTGAATGTGATCAGACATTGATCTTTGATTATTGTGTGATTGCAGGAATGATCTCCACAGATGCCCATGTCCAAGAGGGTAATTTATACAAGCCCCTCTTGCTGAGAGAGGTTGTAGAGCTTGATATTTCTATTTTTCCCAATATGTGACAGTGTTCATTTGATTTACATCAGATTGTTTACACAACTCACCCTTGTGTGATTGAATGTTCATGTTAATGAAGGGGAAAGAACAGCTCTCATCCCTGTGCTAGGCAGGGAGGCTACTTCTTGCAGTGTTATGCATATGAAGTCCTGCCTTGATGGTCACTTGGTCACTTCAGAGGGGCCCCTCCTGGTTACTGATAAAAGACAGCCTTGGCATGGGAATGTGGTAGGGGATCACCAAATAATCAAATAAATCAAAACCAAGTTCTGCAGATCTGTTGCTGAAACGTGTTTGACACTCCCTGTGACCAAAACAATATTTCCCCCTGGTGGGTGGGAAAGAAATCCGACCATTTCATTCTTCTAATTAAGGGGGAAAATATTATGAAGATAACTCAAGTGAAAATTTGTTAGGTATATTTTCAAATGGAAATTAGGTGGCTATATATTCATATTCTCTGTGTTCATAGGCATGTTTGCATTAATTACAGGAAATGAATACTAATTTATTATTGCCCCTGCGCACCATCAGTCTAAATTTATTTACAGATGAGGTCAATGAAAAATTAGTTGAGTCTCTTTTCTTTTTCTTTCTTTCTTTTTTCTTTTTCAAGTTGCTGTTTAGAACACTCAGGACTGTGTTTTGCTGCAGATTTGTCATGGTTAATGAATGTTGCTGTAGCAGTCAATCATGTACTCTAAATACTGTCACACTTTTATTTAAAAGCCTCAGTCATGAGCCATGACAGAAAAATAAACAAATAAATATAAAGCTAAAAAACTCTTTCACTGAGCAGCTACACTATGCAGAATCCCCTGGGAAGGCTAAAGGAGGCCAGAATAAATGATAATATAAGTGCTGTGGACGTAGGGAAGCAATGATGGTGTATGAACGTGGAGGTTCTGGAGAAAAAAAATACACATACACACACGCGGGCGCACACTCCAGTGGAAAAATTGGCAATATTAGTAGCCTCAAGGTGCAATTTCCTGGAGCAGTGAGATTGACAAGTCAGTACTAAATGCTGTTAATTTAACTAACTTCAGATTAATGGTAGAGTCTGCTATGACTGAAGCCCTCAAACACAGTCTCATTATAGCCTTGCTGGGAAGGTCCTAAATATAGGCATTGACAGTTTAAAACAAATTCGTATACATTTGTGTATTTTTAGACATAGGTTAGGCGTCAGAGTTTGTGTCACAGTTTTCAGGTTGATTAATTGACCCAGTAACTGCACCCTCTACCCACTCCCCCCCTTCTTCCACTCCAAATTATAGAGAAAATGGGGGAATTGTCCTTGTTAAGTTATTCAGTGAGCTTTTTATTGTAAGCCTCATGTTTGAATTGCATGCATGCGTCAACACTTGGGTGATAGACACATGATTTATAAAAATAAATTTTTCTAATACTATGAAATCCCCCCTATTAATTTTTATATCCACAACAGTTATTACTGGTGTGAATTCCAGGTGGCATTTCAGATGGACAGCTTCTCTTGAGCTATGCTTGGCCCCCCTGACATTCTTCCTGCTCTCCCCAGCACCACACATTTTCTTTCTGCATTCTCCCTTTCTTCCTATGCTTTAGGCTTGATGCCATTTGAATTATGATGGTAAAGGGATTCCACTTCTTTAAGGCAAAGCATTTTTTGCCTGTTCAGAGACTAACAAGGGAAATCCGTAGAAATTTATTGCCAGGTGGGATTTCCAAGATTCTTTAGTTTCCGGTGCTCATCAAACTGGGATACCTAAACTCGAGTGTAATATAGTGGTGATGGTGGGTGGGGTGGGGGTGCAGTGGGCATCTCTGAAGCCACAATATTATTTAGAAAGCACATTATTTAGAAATTAAATAGGTCTATTATGGAGGAGAATAGAAAATTTTTCAAAAAATTGAAGATTTTTTTTTTTAAAGAAACTTTATAGAAATTGATTCCTTCTTTTCAGGTGAAGTCCCCAGGTGCCCCTGAAACTACACTTACTTGCCTCTGTTGTTAGAGGTAATTGCACGGACAACTTAGAGAGGCTTTGACTGAGCCAGTGGTTACCAACCATTTCACCAAGCAAACCTTTATTTTTTTTTCCTATGGACTTTTTTTAATAGCTTAATAAAACACTCTCTTTTGAAAGATTTTTTTTTTTTGTCTACCAAACCAGCTGACTTATAAAGTAATCATGTTTCTCCCTATTATTAATGACCCATATAACTGCCAATAGAAGCATCTGTTCAGAATGAGATAATCAACCTAACAAACTGGGTTAATATATTTTAAGCAGAGGCAAGTAAATATGATAATTGTATTAGACTGTGTAGTTTTATCTTGAGTAATGGTGTGATAGGTTAGGCTCTTTGACACCTTAAAAATTGTTCTGGAAACCCCATTCCTATTTTTGCGACCCCAGAATGGGAACTTTTTCAACCCCCTTATTTTAAAGATGAAGAAACTGAGACTCAGGGAGGTGGAATGACTTATCCAACATTTTATTAAAAACTTAAAGAACTCAGTGAACTTTCTCTAAACTGAATGGAACTGAAGTCAATCTATTATTTACATATTGCGATTCTCTAATCTCTGATCAGGAGATGGGTGAACTCATTTTGGCTGGTTGGTTGGACTTAGAAGATAGAAAGATTGTGTCCATTTTATTATTTATTTTCCTGCCCATCCACTTCTCTGTTTCTTGGGTCCATTCCCCTTTTACGTCCAGCCACAGGATATTTTCCCCTTGAGTCCAGCATTCCTGATCCTTTTGCAAGATTTGGTCTTTTCTCTCATTTTAGTTGGTCCCTTCTCCAGCTAAGCAACTATCCCTCCGAGCAGCCCTGGCCGGCACAATGGAGGGTCTGTGAGTGTGTGGTAAGCACTTGAGCTGGGGCAAGACCACTCGGCGGCTCCTGAAACAGGCTCCGTGCTATTGTGGTGTTTAATTATCAACAGCATTTCTACCACCCAGGGCTTCTGAGTGGGTATTTGTTATAAGACCTGCCCTGCTAATTAACTACGGGATAGGGGTGAGGAGTGGGGCAGGAACTTGGTGTTCAAAGAGTACAATTACGGTTACTGTTTAAATCCTGAGATAAATAATGATCAGGGGCTGAACGAATTTTCTACACCATCAGAATCTAACCTATGGATTGTCAACTACTTACTGTTTCTTTACTTTGCCCTTGCCCTGCAATTGCTGAATTGGGGCCTGGTTTATAATTGCTTAAAATTGAAAATATAATGAGGGTAAAAAGTAAACTAATTTTAATTTTCAGTTGAGGATTTTAAGGAACAATTCATTTGGCTTGCTTGAAAAAAATGGACACGTTTACCCATTACTAAGGATATGCCATTTTTCAATTCAGCAATAATTTTCCTATTATTATTAGCATTTTCCTCTTTTTTAATAATGAGAAAAAT
>NW_012136192.1:1100729-1102595 GCF_000956105.1 Propithecus coquereli
CTGTATGATTTTCTTCTAGAGGGGAGCTCACTGCTTACTGACTTGGCTCCGTCCTTTTTCACACAACTCTGAATTTTAAAGAGTTTCCTTATCCAGAGCTGACATTTGTGTTCTTATTATAGTCATGTGTTGCTTAATGACAGGTGCATGTTCTGAGAAATGTATCGTTAGGTGATTTTATCGTTTATTTCATCACAGAGTATACTTACACAAACCTAGACGCTATAGCCTACTAAACACCTAGCCTATGTGCTATAGCGTATTACTCTTAGGCTACAAACCTGTACAGCATGTTACTGTACTGAATACCGTAAGCAACTGGAATACAATGATAAGTATTTGTGTATCTAAACATTTGTAGACATAGAAAAGATACAGTGAAAATACAGTATAAGAGATACAAAGTGGTACACCTGTATAGGGCCCTTACTCTGAACGGCACTTGCAGGACTGGAAGTAGCTCTGGGTGAGTGAGTTGAAGGTGAAGAACTAGGACATTACTGTCCACTACTGTAGACTTTATAAACACTGTATACTTAGTCTACCCTACATTTATAAAAATATTTTTCTATCTCTAGCAATAAATTAAACTTACCTTATTGTAACTTCTTTACTTTATAAACTTTTAAATTTTAAGAAACATTTTGAGTCTTTTATAATAACATTTAGCTTAAAACTCACATTGTATAGTTGCGCAAAAATATTTTTTATATCCTTATTCTATAAGCTTTTTCTACTTTTACGATTTTTATTCATTTAGTTATTTTATTCTTTAAATGTTTTTGTTAAAAACTAAGACACAAACACACACATTAGTCTAGGCCTACACAGGGTCTGATCATCAGTATCACTGTCCTCGACCTCCGCATCTTGTTCCACTGGAAGATCTTCAGATGCAATAACAAGCATGGAACTGTCATCAACCATGATGACAATGTCTTCTTCTGGACTACTGCCTGAAGGACCTGCCTGAGGCTGTTTTACAGTTAATTTTTTAAAAATATATGTAGAGGGATACACTCTAAAATAACTATAACAAGTATAGTATAGGAAATACATAAACCAGTTAACGTAGTGGTTTATTATCAAGTATTATGTACTATACATAATTGAATGTGTTATACTTCTATACAACTGGCAGCATAGTAGGTTTGTTTACACCGGCATCACCATGAACACATGAGTAATGCATCATGCGATGATGTTATGATAGCTATGATGTCACTAGGTGATAGGAATTTTTCAGCTCCATTATAATCTTATGGGATCACCTATATATATGCTGACCACTGTTGACTGAAACTTTATGCAGTGCATGAATGTATTTCCTGAGTGGAGGCAATGTAGTAAAGGGCTCTGGGGTCCTACAGATCAAGCACTGCCTCTTACAAATGTGTGACCCTAACCAGTTACTCTGCCATATTGAGCCCAAGTGTCTCATCTGTAAAACTGGCATAATAATAGCAACCATCTCATAAGTTGTAATAAATTAATGATAATCTTTTCACAGAAGGCTCTCAATTAATGGAGGTTTATATTATTATTATCATTATTACATCCATTGATCTTATATTTTCAAGTGTCTCATCTGTAAAACCGGCATAATAATAGCAACCGTCTCATAAGTTGTAATAAATTAATGATAATCTTTTCACAGAAGGCTCTCAATTAATGGAGGTTTATATTATTATCATTATTACATCCATTGATCTTATATTTTTTAGAGTCACACAAAATAAATCAAAATACTTGTTTTATAAAACAGCTCAATGTTCTATCAAAAAAAAACTTTCCTGAAATAAAAATTTTTCATTCTAGCTACTGTTCAGAAATATATACTAATAAGTGATATCAATTTCAACCCTA
>NW_012136192.1:1103985-1115825 GCF_000956105.1 Propithecus coquereli
TATATATATAAACACACACACATACCATTTTCTGTATTCATTCATCTGTCAATGGTCACTTAGGTGGATTCTATAACTTAGCTATTGTGAATAGTGCTGCAATAAACGTGGAAGTACAGACATCTCTTCAACAAACTGATTTCAGAGCTTTTGGGTGAGTACCCAGAAGTGGGATTGTTGGATCACATGGTAATTCTATTTTTAGTTTTTTGAGGAACCTCCATACACTTTTCCATAATTGCTGTACTAATTTACATTCCCACTAATAGTGTATGGATCTCCCTTTTCTTCACATCCTCACCAATACTTATCTTTCCTCTCTTTGATAATAGCCATTTTGACAAGTGTGAGAGGATATTTCACTGTGGTTTTAATTTGTATTTCCCTAATGATTAGAGATGTCGAGTGTTTTTTTTTCATATATCTGTCAGCCATTTGGATGCCTACTTTTGAGAAATATCAATTCAGCTTCCTTGCCCATTTTTATTTGGTTTATTTGTTTTCTTCCTATTGAATTGTTTGAGTTCCTTACATTTTGGAGATATTTACCCCTTATTGGATGTACGGCTTGCAAATATTATCTCCCAATCCATAAGTTGTCTCTTAACACTGTTAGTGATTTCCTTTGCTGAGCAAAACTTCTTAGTTTGATGTAATCCCATTTGTCCATTTTTCCTTTTGTCACCTGGACTTTTGGGGTTATATCCAAAAAATTATTGCCCAGATCAATGTCATGTAGTTTTTCCCTTATGTTTTCTTCTAGTAGTTTTACAATTTCTTGTCTTATATTTAAGTCTTTAATCCATTTTGAGTTGATTTTTGTATATGGTGTAAGAGTCCAATTTCATTCTTTTGCTTGTGGATATTCAGTTTTCCCAACACCATTTATTGAAGAGACTATTCTTTTCCCATTGTGTGTTCTTGGCATCTTTCTCAAAAAAATTGGCTGTCCATGCATGGTTTTATTTCTGGGCTCTCTATTCTGCTCCATTGGTCAATGGAGTAGACACATTACAAATATTTGATAGTCATATGTGGCTAGTGGCTTCTGTGTTGGACATTGTAGTTTTAGAATATAAAAATATACAAACTTTAAAAACTGCTTGTACTTGGCAGTGTTCTGCAACACAAGATGGGTAAAATATTTAAATTCTTTACCAGAAACTCTTGGGTTGTTTTATTTTGTTTTTGAGAGTTATATTGGTTAACAATTTTTTTTGACCATTTACAATGTGCCTGGTAATGTGAGAAATGTTTTAATGGTATTATTCCATTTAGTTCTCAACAATCCTAGACAGGCAGTGTGGTAGCCAGTCTCCAAGAAGGCCTCTGATGACCTCTGACTGCTGTCCTTCACACCCTTGTATAGTTCTGTGCCAGGGTTGGCCTGTGTGATCAAGAGAATTCAGCACAAATGACAGTATGTCACTTCTGAGACTAGGTTTTAAAAGTTAAAAGGTGTTGCTTCCACCTTGGTTGGTTTCTCTCTTTCTTTGTCAGATAATTTTCTCTGGGGGAAGCCAACGCCATGCCATGGAGCAGCCATATAGAGAGGCCCACATAGCAAGGCATGCAGGGCTGGTTCCAGTAGCCACTGTGAGTAAGCTTGGAAGGGGATCCTCCAGCTCCAACAAGCCTTAACGTGACAGCAATCTCATGTTATCCAGACTATCTAGCTAAAGCCCTTCCCAGATTCCTGATTCACAGAAACTTTGTAATTTTCTGTTGCTGTTTTTGGGTAGGTAAGCTTGTATAACTAATACAAGTGGAGACAGTTATTATCTCCATTTCACAAATGAAGAAACACAGTCCCAGAGAGGTTAAGGAATTTTCCAACAACTACAAAGTATCAGATGTAGGATTTGAAACCAGACTTCTCTGACTCCAGAAATTTAATTTTTAGCCTCTGCTAAGGATTTAATTTAAAAGCTGCACCAAATTTTTTTTTCTGCTGTTGTTGTTGTTGTGTGTGCGTGTGTTAAAACTTACAAGGAAAAGTCTGGACCCTCTCTAAACTTATAGCAATGGTTAAATTGGGGGAATTTAGGGATGGGGACCTAGATTGTGTGTGCATGAGAAATATCTATTTAGGGATGCATTGAGTGGGCGGTCAAAAACATTTTTTAACTTTATAATGTTTCAATTTTTGACAGGGAGAAGATATTTTGTGTTGCATGCATATTTCAAAATTAAAAAAGAACAAAGGAAAGAAAAGATGACTATCAAAAGAAGGAAATCCTGCTATTTGCAACAACATGGGTGAACCTCTGGAGGATGTTATTCAAGGTAAAATAAGCCAGACGCAGAAAGACAAATACCGTATGCGGAATCTAAAAAAGTCAAACTCATAAAAGCAGAGAGTAGAGTGATAGTTGCCATGGGCTGGGGGTAGGAACATGGGAGATATCAATCAAAAGGTCCAACATTTCTGGTTATAAGATGAGTACGTTCTGAAGAGCTAATATTCAGCATGGGTGGTGATAGATGTTTTAATTAATTTAATTGTGATAATCATTACACAGTGTATACACATATCAAATCATAATGTACACCTTGAATACATTCAAATTTTATCTGCCAATTAAATATTTTAGAATTAAAAAATCAAGGAAATACAACTATCAACTTGTGAAGAACAGGTGACTGGAACTTAGACTGTGGCCACCTGATGTTTAAATAGTTATTTGGAAACATAAAAAAAGTCAATGCAGTTGATATTTAGTAAAATCGCTCCCTTCATAAGAAATAATATATTCGCACTATTCAAAAGAAATAGGCTTGGGATTCATTCAATTCAATTAAACAAATATTTATTGAGTGCCTCCTGTTTGCTGGGGATTCGGTGATGAATGAGACAGACGGGTCCTGTTCTTGTGGAGTTTACATTCTAATGCTGGGAGGCAGAAAACAGGCAAATAAAATCATTGAGAAAAATGTGGTAAGTGCTGTGCAGAAAATCACAATAGAGTGATGTGATTAGAAAGCGACTTTTTAGATTTTGGAGTTGATGGCCAGAGAAAGTCTCTCTTGAAGATGTCACATTTAAGTTGAGATATGAACGTTAAGAAGGAGTTGGCCGTGTAATGACCATGATTAAAAGCATTCAAACATTCCAAGTAGAGGGAAAAGCTAGTACAAAGGCCCTGTGATAAGATAGCTTGGCACATTGAAGGAGCAGAATGGAGGCTGGTGTGGGGGAAGGGTGGTCAGTACAAGTTAAGGTTTGAGGAACAGGTTTGTAAGTGAGGGTGAAGCTCTATACCCTGATTTTAAAGAACAGATAAAAATATTTGAGGCTTATTCCAGAGACCTGTCTAAGGCTCGTTCTTTACATATTCTTAATGGCTGTAAATCTTTGGCCTTTGAGGGTGGATTTGATTTCAGGAAATCTCTCTAAATTATTTGAGGCCAAGTCTGTTGAACATAGAGGGTGACGACGCTGGGCAATGCTGTTTTGGAACAAAAATCAGGTGTGACTCTAAGCAACGAGTCAGATTTTCTCATAAACCGACTCTGAGGACAATTCCAAAAGTGTTCAGAGCAATGGCAGCACTGTTGGAGCAAGTGTGGGGTCTCCCAGGAGGACCATGTTGAAGGATAACATTCGCTTGGATTGCAGACTTTAGAGCGTGTTTGTTTACATAAAGCCAGCCTCATTAGTTTACAGTCACACCTCTTAGACACGGCCTGAGCCAGTCCCAGCACCAACATGAACCCCTGACTACTGCAGAAACAAGTGGTGCATCCTGACAAGGCTGCCAAAATTATAACCTTGCTGTCTGCACCATACTTGAATGACGGCAACTCTGCATTCACATTTCATGGAGTAACTGGACATAACAAATTCTGGGTGACACTTCCTAGTTCCACGAGCAGCATCTGAGAGAAGGTGAGAGGGAGGCAGTCCCAAGAAATGCAGAGGGAATGGAGAGGGCCCAGAGAGAGATGGAGAATGCAGCTAAGGGGGTAGGCAGAAAGACTAAAACTGAGGTGTCTTCCACCATTCTTGCCAGTCCATATTACTAAACAGTGCACAAATAAAAATAACCAGCCTACATCTACAACCAAATTCTGCAGCCATGCCTGGAAAACAATAGCAGCGGCAGCAAAAAAAGATGCCCCAAAGTTTAAGTTACTGAAAGATTTAAAGGTTTTTTCCCCCATACATTGTATGTATGTGTACACACGCATGTCCACGACACACATAATGAACGTATGCGTGTGTGCACACTAAAGCTCAATGTCTGTGATGTCCAGCAGCATAGATGGGGCTATCACAAAGGCTAAAATGTCAACTAAAATTTTCTGAGCATCTACTATGTGCTAGGTACTGGGGTTAGCATGAGACAAAATCCACATGAGTGACCAGATATGCACATGGTAGGCATTCCCAAAGAGCTGGTTTCGTTACAATTGCTGTTTACAGGGTCTTCGTGATGCCAAATAAGCGGCAGCCTCGGGAAGGCAAGGCCCTCATTGACGATTCGGCAAATTCCTCCTGGAGACTGTTGCACTGTGATTTTAGGATGGGGGCAGGATACGAGTTAGTCAGAAAAAGGGAGGGGTTTATGACTGGGGGCTTTTACATACAGAGACAAGTCTTTCTTAGATAGCAGTTATTTCAGTTGCGCATTGGTCACAGCGACTGGGATCCTAAGTGTACAAAAGGATCCATGGCACAGCCACGGGTGTCCTGTGCTGCCTTTGCACGCTGCCTTCCCTAGTTGCAGTCCTGTCAGATTCCATGCCTGTTTCCTAAGCTCAGCACACCCGTCTGCAAGGAAGTGCTTGGGATTCTACTTCAATCATGGCTGATGTTTTCTTCTGCAAGGAATGAGTGTCACATTATGCTGTTTGCCTAAAGGTGCGAGGAGCAGAAAAACGTCGCTGAATAAAGATAGTGGATTCATCTAATGAGTAGGCAGGCGTCCCATATATATATTTAACCTCAGAGCAGTGTGCATGTTTGGGTGGCTGCATCTGGGACTTTTCCTATCAATAAGAAAATGTACATGGTTGAGTTTCAAGCCACATGCATAAAAAACACCTCCATATAGCTCTGTGATTGAAGGGCTAAAGACAGGAAGCTGGACTTGACCAATAACTTGGGAGTCAAGTCCCTAAACCCATCTGTGTCGTCGTGATTTTTGTTAAGAAATGGGGAGAATTACAGAGGATTTTCTTCTGAATTGTGTTAGGAACCTTGTTTGGCATTGTGAAAAGAGTATTGGGTTAATTTTCAGAAGGGACTACACAGGGAAAGGAAAAAGATAAAATTAAGCTTATTAGAAACTCTACGTTTGAAATGTACTTGACCGTTGTTAGAAGAGGAGCAGATGGGAGCCAGGGAAGGAAGGATTGAGCATCTATTCTGTTAACAGTGAGTGTGCCAAAGCTTTCCCACAAACATCAAAGCATTTAATGCTGAAGATCCGGGTTCAAATCATGACCCTACCACCTATTAGCTTTGCTATGTTGGGTGAACTATTTGGCTGTTTAAATTCCAGTTTTTCATTGATAAAAATGAGGAGAATAACTCCCACCTCACAAGCCAGTTGTGAGGATCCGGTGAGATGATGCAGACAAAAGCATTGTTGTATGTGTAAAATACTCTAAGAACTTAAGTCCTCATCGTTATTTTCCTTCTCTTATATCCTTCCTCTTCAGCTTCTGGGAGCAGTTTGCAGCAGGTGTTTGCTTCTCTGGTTCTGGCCGACACACTGCGGTTTTTCTCATGGGTTGGCTCATAGTCATGCACAGAAGCAATTCTGTTTCTTTCCTACTTGATCTATAAAGTGAATTAAAAATCCCTGAAAACATCGTGTTCTTCTATCCTGCCCCTCTCCAACATGTCCAACACCTGAGTGCACAGACTAGAACAAAGAAATACGCCACAGGATTTTATCAAACAGTAGAAAGGGAAAGATGCAGGGCCCCAGTGGCCACAGCCCTCCATATCGGTTATTTGGAAAGGTGGTGAATTTGTGCCAAAGGATCCCAGGTATTGGTGTCCCACAGACTTGGGCTTGAGTCTTTTACATCCCTATTCATTTGCTGGATGTGTCACCTTTGGCCAGTCGCTTAATTTCTCAGAATCACAAATTCCTCATCTTCAGAGTGGAGTTAATAACATCATACTGCAGGGTTAGTGTGAAAACCAGAGATAATGTATGTGGAAACCGCATAGATCCTCAATCAATATTCCTTTGCCATTTTTACACATGTGTGGTGCTATCCTTTTGACTTCTTGGGTGGCCAAGGTGACTTAGGTGTCGTATTTCCTGGAGGCTGAAACCTGGGTTTATCTCCCACTGTCTGTCCTTTACAACTTTGTGATGGTAACACGGTTATCATCCCAGAGGGAACAGGGAAAACTGGGGATCTCTTAAACAAATTTGCTTTTGGTTTAACTAGATATTTAGTACTTGAGTTCTTTTATGGAGGCTTAATTATGCACAGGGGGCTTTGGGAGGTCGGGAGTCTTACTGTTTTCATGGAAAATGCAGAATTCTTTGTAGCGTCTCAGGTAAGTAGGACTAATGTTTCATCCAGCCCTGTGCAGGATGGCCATGGCAACATCTGAATCAATGGTCTCCTTGTTCCTATAGAATGGAGCTCAGTCTGCATTCTCCATGTTCAGACCCTCTAATTCTCTCTCCACCACTCTCTAACTGGATCTTTGGGAGAGACATTATTGCAGAATAAATCAGAAGGCAGCAAAGATGCCTTTTCAATCTATTTCGTCCGTATTTGCCCATTCCTCCCAATCTTCTAGTTCCACTAAAAAGAAGCAACACTTTGACTGTGGAGCTCTTCTGAAGAGCTCAAATCCTACTGAACACAAATCCTTACTCTCTCTGACACGGATGTGGTGAGCTTAGCATTTTTAAAATAAAGAATTTTCTGATATAAGGATCTGCCTCTGTACCTAGTCTTTGGGTGGTAGTGGTTTATGAAATTTAGGGGCAGAGATGTGACCTCTAATTATATATTTGCTTGCTTCTCTTTCAGCCTTCTGGGTCTCACCACTTGGAAGTAAGTGAATCAGTATTAGTGAAGCTAACAGTTTGATGGGTTTACTTTTTTCTTTTAGGAAACATAAAAACTGTGGCTCAGAGCCATTGTGGTCATTGGGTCAGAGAGTTTGCACCAAGGGGAATGTGAGTACCTACCTCATAAAGTTGTTGTGAGGATTAAAGGAGTCAATACATGTAAAGTGCTCAGAATAGTGCCTGGCACAGGGAGAATGCTGCATGCTATTATCCCATCCACTCCTGGGCAGGGTCTGCCCCTGGCCCCAAGGCAAGTGCTATCAGCTCTATTTCAAAATACATTCAGAAAGAAGCCAGTCACAAAAGATCACATATTATATGATTCCCTTATATGAAATGTCTAGAATAGGCAAATCTATTGAAAGAGAAAGTAGATTAGTGGTTGCCTAGGGCTGGGAAGAGTGCGGAGGTTGGGGAGTGGCATCTAAAGGGTATGGGGTTTGTTTTGGGGTGATAAAGAAGTTCTAAAACTGACTGTAGTGATAGTTGCCCAACTCTGTATATATATATATATATATATATATATATATATATATGCATACTAAAAACCATTGAATTGCATATTTTAAATGGGTAAATTATATGATATATGAATTACATCTTAATAAAGCTGTTAAAAAACATATCCAGAATTCTACCACTGCTCAACATCACTGTTATGCTAGTCTAAGCAACTGCTATTCATCTCCTGGACCACTGAAACAGTCTCCTAACTGGTCTTCTCAGTTGCACAATTGCCTCACCATTGTCTAGTCTCCACAGAGCATTGTAGTGATCTCTTGATGTATAGAAGAATATGTCATGCACCTGCCTAAACTGCTCTGCTGCCTTCCCATCATACTCAACAACCAAAGCTAAACACCCACCATTGTCTCAAGGTCCTGCAATCTGCTCCTCGTTACTTCTTCCTCAGCCACCATTTTCCCCTGTGCTACTTTGCTCCAGCCACATTGACCTTCTTGTTCTTCCAGTACGTTAGTCTCATTTCTGCCTGCCTCAGCACCTTTGTATTTGCTGTTCACTCTACCCAGAATTTGACTCCCATGTCTTCTCATGACCATGACTCATTTCTTTTTTTTTTCCTTTTTGAGATAGAGTCTTAGAGTGCCGTGGTGTCAGCCTAGCTCACAGCAACCTCAAACTCCTGGGCTCAAGTGATCCTCCTGCCTCAGCCTCCAGAGTAGCTGGGACTACAGGTGCACACCACCACACCTGGCTAAGTTTTTCTATTTTTAGAGAGATGGGGTCTCGCTCTTGCTCAGGCTGGTCTTGAACTCCTGAGCTCAAGTGATCCTCCTACCTCGGCCTCCCAGAGTGCCAGGATTACAGTCATGATTCATTTCTTTATAGCATCTAGAACTTAACTCAAATATCATATCAGAGAGGCTCTTTTTGCCCAACCCTATTTATTTATTGATTGATTTTTAAATTGACACATTATAATTGCACATATTCGTGGGACACAATTTGGTGTTTTGATATACATATGTGCTGTATGACGATCAAGTCAGGGTATTTATCATGTCCATCACCTCATGCATTTATTATTTCTTTGTGGCGAGAGCATTCAAAAACCTCTATCTAGCTATTTTGTATTAATGACATATAATACCTTACTTTAACCATTATCACCCTACTGTGCAACAAAACACCAGAAATTATTCCTCCTATCTAACTGTCAAAATTGAAAGTAGAACAACCATGGGTAAATTCACACCCAATAGTTACAGTGCACGATGTCTGGGGGTTGGGCCCACTTGTCGCTCTGACTTGGGTGGTGCAAAGGCTATAGATGTAACCGAAGTGTTTGTACCCCCATAATATTCTGAAATAAAAGAAAGCTATTTTACCAATATGATTTTAAAAAAATAGAACAACCATATGATCCAGCAATCCTACTACTGGATATAGATCCAAAGGGAATGAAATTGGAATGTCAAAGAGATATCTGCACTCCTGTGTTTATTGTGGACTATTCACAATAGCCAAGCGATGGCCAAATGATGGAATCAACCTAAATGTCCACCAACAGATGAATAGATAAAGAAAATATGGTTATATATAGGTTATATATGCACAGTGGAACATTAATCAGCCACAAAAAAGAATGAAATCCTGCTATTTGCAATAACATGGATGGACCTGGAGGACGTCACATTAAGGGAAATAAGCCAGGCACAGAAAGACAAATATGGCATGATCTCACTCATACATGGAATTAAAAAAAGAGTTGATCTTATAGAAGCAGAGAGTAGAATAGTGGTTACCAGAGACTGGGGAGGAAAGAGTATGGGGAAAGGTTGGTCAATAGGTACCAATCCTATTTAAAATCATCCTTTCTCATCCATTTCTAGCCACTCATCCATTTTATTTTCTTCATAACATTTATAACTGTTTGAGTTTATATTTTATCTATTTACTTGCATACTGGATATCTCCCCACTAGTATGTAAGTTCTTTGAAAATAGGGACTTTTATCTTGTTCACCTAGCACCTAGAACAGTGCCCCGCACTCAGTGTGTGTCAAATGAATGAAGGAAGGAAGGAAACCGCTACACTGTGGATATAGAGACATAAACATACATGCTCATTCTTTTTCTATGTATACCTCCTATTCTATATCCTTACTTGGTATATCTCACATATTTTAAAGGTCAGGAGAAAATTCTTAGGAGGAAGTTGTTTGCGGGCTCCTTTTCTATGCCATTCAGCATATTCTATTTATAATACGACTTGATGCTCAGACTGATAAACACTCTCACTATTTGCATGAAAACATGTAAACTCTTTCAGAGCCTATGCTTAGTCAAGCATTCCTACTCTGAACGTCAGCAATGGCTATTTTGGTGACATAAAGCTGAAGTCTAGCTTTCGTAGTCTGTGCATTTATTCTCAGGTTTACTTACAGTGTGGACTTTCTCGGGCCCCTGTCCTCAGAAGAATCCTCGCGATGGGCACATTGTTGGTCATAATGGCAATATCCAGGGGCGTCAGCCCCTCGCTGTTGGGTGTGTTGAGATCCAGTTCTTCTGGTGTGTACTGATACAGGAGGATCTGCACGGCATCCATGTCTTGCTGCTCAACTGCCTCAAACAGGGCTTCATTGCCCTGGAAATTCTGGAGCAGAAGAGTAAAAGCAGATTAGCAACATTTCATGGATCACTGTGTCTTTGCGGTTTAGCTATTTTGAATGTTAAAGACTGCTTCAGGGACTGCATGCCCACTTACAGGTGGTGTAAGCACAATTTATCCCTACGTCTCCAAAGTCTAAGACCTTTCCTGCATCATTTCTAACAGGCACTGAATAGGTAGTGCATTTAGGTGCACTGAGACAATACAGTATAGCATGGATAGGCTGCAGATAAGAGCAAAAATCAGCTTTTCTCAAACTAGGCTTCTGAGGAATACTGTTCAATAGGTCATTGAAAGGTGTTCTATGAAGAAAATAGCATGTGGTGAAATAAACTGGGTAAACATTGAATTAAACCAAGTTACCCTGGTATTTCCCTGTAGGACTTCTCAGAACCTTTAACAATTGAATGTTTATGGAATGCAAATCAGCAGTAGAAAACAATAGCTGAAGACAATATGGTTCCTTTGAAAACTTCTTTCAAAGGATTAGTAGTAAATAAAGTAGAAGAACTCTGGAATTCTCTCAAATACATATTTCTGTAGCTCATGGGAAAAGATCAGCATGCATATTATTTACAAATCTATCTGGAACCTTCCTCAAGAGTTGCTTGGTCTTTAAAAATGTTGAAATACCATTGGTTTTGACCTAGCGTAGGGGTCAACTGATTAACATGAGAAGTCTTCAGTGCTCAAATGTTTAGGTGGGCAAGTTTTATTTTTAGTCTCATCAAAATTGATTTTTCCTATCAAAGGCTGCAGGTAGGTTTTAGCTGAATACATAACACAAAATTGGAATTTGAGGAAAATACAAAGTGGTTATGCAAATGCTTATTTTGACAATGGGGATCCAGGGGATGAAGCTATTTTGGTATGCAGTTCTCTTTGCTACAAGACAATCTGCTGAATGGTAAAGTGTTTTGTCCACAGTTTACTAAACTGAAGAGCCTCTGATGCTTAGGCTGCAACTTAACCACAGCCAAGCCCTCCCAGAAGATGAGTTTGAAATGAGAAAACATATTAGAAAACAAATGAGTTCAAAGTTAAAATGCTATCCTGTCCACGGTTGTGTATTTGTTTTGACTCTTAGTATTTCTAATTTCTCATGTGCCATATTTACTCTCACTCTTAAGTCATTTCCTCCTTCAAGCTTTTGTTGGCAAACTCTGGCATGCTTCTATCTGGAAAAGCTGGGACTCATTTCTGTTTTAAGAGCAAACAAATGGTGCCATTATCCTTTGCAAAAATACCCTTGCTAAGCATGTTAATATTATGCCTTCAGCTTTTACTGAGGGCCAATATAAGGAACCATTATATGAGAATGTCTGTAACATCATCAATTCCACTCTTTATGCCATTCTCTGTTACATAATTCACTATGACATCTACAGGGGCTGGAGGAATTAGCAACAGGAGAATATCCATTTCTCCTGTGGGACTGATATATTTGTAGTTATCAGCTAATGGGATGCTATAAGCAATTATGTTTCCTTTTCTGCTTTGACTGCCTGAGAACTCAAAGATACATGTAATGATAAATTTCTAAACTTCTTTCTTATCTTCTTATAGGTGTGTGTGTGTGTGTGCGTGTGTGTGTATATATATATAGGCAAAAATATATATAGTTAAAATATAGGTATATACACACACACACACACA
>NW_012136192.1:1115896-1118172 GCF_000956105.1 Propithecus coquereli
ATGTGTGTTAGTGTGTGTGTGTGTGCATACACATGTGTGTGTGTGTGTGTGTGTGTGTGTGTGTGTATTTGCTTAGGTTTGGGTTTATCTATTTCTATACTCACTACCAACATTTTCTTTTTCTAGTTTTTTCTTTTTCCTTTCTTTTTCCTTTACTCCCTGCCCCCTGCCATCTTGTCCATTATGTAATATATACACGTTCTTTGCCTGGATTCTGTTTTGAATGTCTTTGGAGACCATGTAGGATATACACTAGAAATAAGTAAATGATATTAATATTATTATTTGAATGAACACTGGAGCTCTCAGAAAGCCTGTTTAATTTGAGACTCCATATTTGTCAAACTGCTATTTTTGAGATTTTTTTTGTTTCTTTGGTATACCAGTGCAATAAAAATTGAGGGAAAAGAAAGGGAAAGAAGTTAAGAAAAAGGAAGGGGGGGGAAAAACTCACATCACTCAAACTTTGTCTAACAACACGGATATGTGTAGCATTTATAGAATTGCACTCATCGGCTTCTGAAGTAAGCGTGGATCATCTTGGAATCTCCTTAAACCCAGACATAACTGAACAAATCAAACGGACACAAGGATAAAAAGAGTTTTGTTACCACTGAGGTCTTTCTGAGGCTCAGCCGATCCGTTCTTGTTCTGAAATAGGCCTCGTCAAATGAGGAGTGGCTTCCCTTCAGCTTCTCAGAGAGGTTCCTATACAGGCGCTTGGCAGCGTTGGGAGATGACGGAGCACTATGTTTTTTCGACTGAGAAAGATGTAAATTCTGCATTTGTTGGGTCATTTTCACACGGCAATTCCTAAGAAGAGGAAAATTTGATGCTTTTACATAATAAAATTGTAAGTTGGCAAAGCATTGTATCATCCCCAGTACCTATCTGGAATCCTAACACAATATTATAGCAGGAAGGGACCTCAGATCATCAGACCCAGCTTCTTCATGTTGTAGATGAGAAAGCTGAAAACTAGGGAAAGGAAGCAGCTTGTTTATGGCCACAGAGCTAATTGGTGGCAAGAATGAAATGATAAACTCCATTTACTATGTAAACATATTCATTTACATATAAACTTATACATGCTATGAACCTCTATCCCATTTGAGGAAGTGTCTCTCTATAGCCTAGGGTGTCCGTTCATTTCCTCTTGGGTTTAGGTAATTGAGACTTTTCTACTTACCTCCTCATAGACACTGGCCTCTGTTGGGTAAATAAGAGTGATCGCTCCCTGCATAGCCCCGTTCTCTCCAGATAGCAGTTAAATTGTGCCTGTTGTCTGAGGCTTGGTGAACTACCCTAGTGCCCAGAGGCTTGGGGGATTTGTACCCCTAGTCCCATCCCTGCTCACCTCAGATACCCTGGATAGGGTCCACCAGGGCACTCACTACTGGCATTCTCCAAGTAGTACTTCACTGTTGTGACAGAAATGTTCCCACCAATGTCACACCTGAAGTTGGTTTCCAGGTGTCAACCGTGCCATTTCAAAACACATCCACCATTGTTTTGGGTATTGCCATTGAAATACTGATGCTACCAAGGCTGTGGCTGTTTGACATGTGTATGTGTATTAGATAAACAAATGCATGAATAAAATAACTAGCCAAAGTATTAATAGTTATATGCAAATTATCTCCACTTTGGTGTAGCCTCTGGTGCATTGGGCCCAGGGCTCCCTGGAGCATGCTGCTGCTTTCCTATCAGCTCCCCTGGTGGGAAAATTAAATTTAAGATTTTTTTTATTGATACATAATAGATGCACACATTTCGAGGGTAATGTGATAATTTAATACATTCATATAATTTATAAAGATCAAATCAGTATTATTGGGATATTCATCACCTTAAATATTTAGGAGGCTAGTATATAGGAAGACTCATGGCAGCTAATATGTTTGTTATAGGAGGCACTCAACAGATAATTTAGAATAAATGAGTGCACATATGAGAGTCTATTACAGATAATACATGAGAGGGCTAACCAGAAACTTCATTTCCTCCTCGTGCCTCTGAACTGGGTTCCATGTCCACTAGCACCAACCAACCTTGATTTACTTTCATTTTTACAAATGGAGATCCATCTCCATTATGTTGTTAAATGTCCTTAGGCAACTTTTTTTTTTTTTTATTTATTATTCCAGGGTTTTGTGAGGGTACAAACATTGTAGTTACACTTTATGTCTTTGCCTCACCCAAATGCGGGTTAAAGGCATGCCCTTCCCTCCCTTTAGTGCTCCCCATGTCCTTTAGTTGTAGATTTGCCCCCCATC
>NW_012136192.1:1118222-1118563 GCF_000956105.1 Propithecus coquereli
GCACAATTGCCTCACCATTGTCTAGTCTCCACAGAGCATTGTAGTGATCTCTTGATGTATAGAAGAATATGTCATGCACCTGCCTAAACTGCTCTGCTGCCTTCCCATCATACTCAACAACCAAAGCTAAACACCCACCATTGTCTCAAGGTCCTGCAATCTGCTCCTGGTTACTTCTTCCTCAGCCACCATTTTCCCCTGTGCTACTTTGCTCCAGCCACATTGACCTTCTTGTTCTTCCAGTACGTTAGTCTCATTTCTGCCTGCCTCAGCACCTTTGTATTTGCTGTTCACTCTACCCAGAATTTGACTCCCATGTCTTCTCATGACCATGACTCATT
>NW_012136192.1:1122777-1125718 GCF_000956105.1 Propithecus coquereli
ATTGGAAATTCTTAAAAAGCCATTTACAAGTGTACATCTAAATAAACATTTCACATAAAAATAAAAAATTAAAAAATAGGATGTCAGTGGGAATGGCAGAGAAAGGATTCACAAAAATCCTTTCCTCCATAAAAGCAATGAGAATCCTAGGAAAATGGTCAGAATTAACTTTTCAGAATCCTGGAAATTAACCAAAATCTTACAGCATTCTAGGAAGTCTTTTTTTTTTTAATTTAAGTGAATTTTTTCCAGTTTGATTGAGGTATAATTGAAGAAAAATGGCTGAGTTTGTAGCAGGAAGTTTTGTGGCATCTTAACTTGCCCCATTCCCATTTTCTCCAGCTCTGTGGTAGTCTTGAAAAGCAATAGTCTACATTCACAGTAAAAACAGTAGCCTGTCAGTCACTGGAGGGGGCAGAATCGGGTTGAGTACCTTTGAAACACCATTTCCAGAGAACTGTCATTATTTGACCTGTCTGGGGGTTCCCTGGGAGACCCCACTTACAAGGCTTGTCTTTATTTGATCTGACTCAGAGCTCACCAAGGGCAAATAGCCTTTTCTTTTGGGGTGTTTGTCAGAAAGAAATATCAGCAATTGTACAACAATTGCTTAAAATTGCTTAAAAGTTGAGGAATGAGATGTCCTTAGAGGACTTTGAAAACCTTTGGCATATTCCTGGGAATCTAGCAGAACACATGCATGCCCAGGGCTGGGAGCATGCTCACAAAAGATCTGAGAAGATCCTAAGCTCTAATCTCTGTCTGACTTTGAAGCTCTGTGAAAGCAGGAAGTGAAGACTAAAGCAGAGCTGTCAACTGTCTGGCTGAGTGTTGAAGGTGTGCCTCAACACATCACACACACACACACACACACACACACACCCAGGCAGTCCTTCAGCAAAGACTGGGATACTTATTGGTTTCAGGCATTTAAGGAAATCTCTGTTCAATCATTAGCTGACCACCTTCACCAAGCAGAGACTTCAGTGGCCACATATGACAAAAAAATGCAGACTTTAAGAACCAAATAGAAATTATGAAGTTTAAAAGCACAATAGCTGAAATAAAAAATTCACTAGAGAGGCCCAACATCCAATTTGAGCAGGCAGAAGAACGAATCAGCAAACTTAAAGCTAGATCAATTAAGATTATCTAGTATGAAGAGCTGAAAAAAATGAAAAAAATGAATAGTCTCAAGGGATCTCTGCAACACTATCAAGTGTACCAATATACACATAATAGAAATTCCAGAAGAAGACAGGGGGTGCAGAAAGGGTATTTGAAGAAATATTTGAAGAAATAATGGTCAAAATATTCACATTTGATCAAAAACATCAACTATACATCCACAGCAAGAGAGAAATGACTCATCACATACAAAGGATCCAAAAAAGATTAACAGCTAAGTTTTCACCAAAAACCACAGAGGCCAGAAGGAAGAATGACATAATCAAACTAATGAAAGAAAAATACTTTCCAATAAGAATTTCTCTACCCAACAAAATTACACTTCAAAAATGAAGAAGCAATTAAGATATTGCCAAATAAACAAAAACTGACAGAATCTGGTATTAGATATTCTCGATAACAAATACTAATAGGACTCCTTTAGGTGGAAATGAGAGGACCGTAGACAGTAACTGAAATCCACATGAACAAAGAATGTTGGTAAGGAAACTACATAGGTAAATATAAAAGATAGTATAAATATATCTTTTGCTTGTAAGTCTTTTTTTTCTCCTTTCTGATTTAAATGACAATGAAATAGAAATAAATAGAAGAAAACAATTCCATTCATAACAGCATCAAAAATTTAAAATAATTAGGAATAAATTTAGCAAAAGGAGTACGAAACTAATTTTCTGAAAACTGCAAAACATTGTTGAAGCAAGTTGAGGAATATCTAAATAAATGGAAAGACATTCCTCGTTCATGGATCAGAAGCCTTGATATCGTCAGCTAATAGGAGGCACCAACTGGAAACTGGAGGATGAGGGAGGTGGGTAGTATCACCCACCTAAGAGATACCCCACCCAAGAGATACCTATTCTACTTCTGTTGGGTATCTGTTTCTATACAGCTATTTTCTCTGTATTACAAAAATTTCTTCCCCTTTTTGTCCATTAAGGCTTCACTATTTCTTATTGATTTTCCTTAACCTGCCCACTCCTTTGTAAATGTGTTTATTATTAATCTCCTATCAGTTATTCTGTTTGAATGTGCCATAGATTCTTGCTGGGATCCTGACTAATACATCATGTAGTTCCTATAGCATCCATAAATGTGTCTTGAAATTGACAGTAACAGTACTCTCTGCATATTTGAATTAAACTGAGAAAACAAAAAAGAAAAGACTCAAATGTTGAATAAAATATCTGATGGATAAAATACATACAAAGTCCTAAAAGAAGACCAGACAGGGAAATTATTTTTGTGTTCAGTCTGGCATATTACCCTTCAGATAGCATTCCTTGTTAGCAAGTTTCACTGGAAAACCCACAGATTGAGATTTGTTATTACATTTTATTCCACTCTTCAACCCCAAGATAATCATAGTGGTTTTAAGCACATATTAAAAGTAGCAACTCTCTTTTTTTTTTTTTGAGACAGAGTCTCACTCTGTTGCCCTGGCTAGAGTGAGTGCCGTGGTGCTAGCCTAGCTCACAGAAACCTCAAACTCCTGGGCTCAAGCTATCCTCCTGCCTCAGCCTCCTGAGTAGCTGGGACTACAGGCATGTGCCACCATGCCCAGCTAATTTTTTCTGTATATTTTTAGTTGTTGAGATAATTTCTTTCTATTTTTTTAGTGGAAACGGGGTCTTGCTCTTGCTCAGGCTGGTCTCGAACTCGTGAGCTCAAACAATCCGCCCACCTCGGCCTCCCAGAGTGCTAGGATTACAGGCGTGAGCCACCGCGCCCGGCCAAAAGTAGAAACTCTTAT
>NW_012136192.1:1125768-1126997 GCF_000956105.1 Propithecus coquereli
CTCTTTTGGGTAGATGTCCTTAGGCAACTTTTAAGTCTTGTTTGCAACTTCCTCCAACAGAAAAAGACTTCCTTGTTCCTTTTAAGATGGTCCAATCTAATCAGTCTTTGTAATATGCATTAGGCCCTACCCAATTTTAACTAAACGGACATATTAACATTTGGGAGAATGATGCAAAGCCTTATCTGTGGTGTGTATGTATGTGTGGGTGTGTTTTTATAAATCTTTAGTAATCTTTTAATTTTATCAAAAACCGAAAAGGAAAGAGTAGGTGATTTGGCATCTTTTTTCTTCCATCTACAAATCATTAATCTTTGATTCAATAGCAACTATAGGGTTTCCTCTAACTTATTTCTTTCCATTCCCACAAAAATTATAGATTCATATGCAAGCTGCCTCATGTGGGGATTGCCTTAACCTCCTTCTTTCTGCCTTCTGTCTCTAGCCTTTTCCTTCAGCATTAAAGTCCCATTTCAAGCCACCTGTCTTGTCTACATCATTATCGTTCCCAAAATAATTCTACATTCTTTTGTATCTCTCACAATGCCCAGGAGTCCAGTAAATAAATTCTTGTCGATTGATCAAATTCCAGCTACTTGCCCTCTAACTGATGACACCTACCCACGTGGTGCCTTTTGTCTTTGCTCATCTTCCATCTGTTCCCTTCAGTCAAAGTAGGTTGACTTTCTCAGTCTCTCTGACTTCCTTCTCATTCTCTCCCAGCTGTACCTTCCTTCCAGGCTGTTCTTTAGCTGTTTCCACTCTTCTAGTTTTCATTTCTACTTACTTCCTCACAGATGCTTTCTTATGTTTTATGTTTTCTTTTTCTCCTCTATATTTAAAGTTTTGTCAGATAAGAGATAGTGAGAGAGACAACTTTCTGTCATCTGTTCTTATAAATATGCGTGACCCTCCCAACTAACTGTGCTCTTACATTTTTACCTTTATAAAAAGGAACATACATTTAAGTATCCATGGAGCTTTGGCTCTGGAATTTGGCAACCCCAAGCTTGAATCCTGATATTATTACTTACAATCTGTGTGACTTTGGGCACCTTGTATAAATTATCTGAGTTTATTTCATTATTTATAAAAAGACAATAATAGGACATTTCTTATAGAGTTGTGAAGATTAAATTAATCAACAAATGAAAGGTACCTATACTGTTTGGTGCATAGTAGCCACTCAATAAATAGCACTGATTATTAAGGTTACCCTAAGTCTTCTC
>NW_012136192.1:1130899-1132026 GCF_000956105.1 Propithecus coquereli
TTTGAGATTCATTAATATTGTGCATATCAATTCTTCACTTTAATTGCTGAGTAGTATCTCATTGTATTGATATATCATTATTTATTTATATTTGTTAGATATTATTTTAACAAGAAAAATTAAAACCCATGGGGTTTGCTCTAAAGAAAGAAGATGTATATTTTCTCTTCTTTCAGAAAGGCTTAGAGGACCTGAATTTCAAGTGAGAAGAACACATGGTTAGTTGAAAGTGGGCTGATCTCTGCAATATGACTACAGAACCAGGCTATGGGAGATAACTAGCTAGGAGCACAGCCTTTACGGAACAGTTGATTTCTAGTTTTACATTTTATTTTTCTGCATCCTAATCATTTTTCTTATCCTAAAATCGTTAATAAAAGTCATGTTAAAAGTTACTGCCTGCCAAACATTTAAGGAAGGAATGATGCCAGTTCTATACAAAGCTCCTCCAAATATTTGGCTTCATTTTGGAGGATAGCATTGCCCTGATACCAAAGCCAGAAAAAAGGCATTACAAGAAAAGATAGGTATGGACTAATGTGCCTTATAAGCAGGAAGGCAAAAAAACTTCAACAAAATATTAGGAAATAAAATCCAGCAGTATATAAAACAGGTAATACATCATGACCAGACAGGGTTTATTCCAGAAAAGCAAGGTTAGTATAACACTCAACCACCCATAGATGTCAGAATAATTTACTATATTAAGAGAGAGAATAAAGAAGAAAAACTGTATGATTATCTCCAAAGATTCAGGAAAAGCAGTTGAATTTAACAATATACAACATTCACTCATGATTAAAAAAAACCCTTCAGGAATATAAGGGAACTTCTTTAACCTGATAAAGGGAATCTACAAAAGCCTATAGCCAACATGATATTTAATGATTAAAGATCGCCTGCTTCTTTCTACGATCATAGTATAGAAGGCAAGAATGCCCAATCCTACCTTTTCTATTGTGCTGAGCATCCTAGCCAGTGCAGTTGGGCAAGAAAAATAAATTAAAGACACATATAGGAAAGAAAGAAGTGAGATAATCTTCATTTGCAGATGACATGAAAGTTTATGTAGAATAATTTGATAAATCTACAAAAATCTACTTAGGCATAAATATAAAAAAATATAT